>NC_133491.1:906547-960267 GCF_025370935.1 Choristoneura fumiferana
TAATATGTTCAATTAAAAAAAAAGTAGCCTTGACGGAGGGACAAACCGACGGACGAAACGGAACCCTACGGTCCATAGATTTGGGCACGGGACCGGAACGCCAAGAAAACCCAAATCGCCTAACTCCCGATCCTGGACCAAACGGAAAAGTGAATTAATCACTTCGAACTTAACGATATATCATAAATCATTTCCCCCCAATCCGCGCGATATTGAGCCGTAACGCCACGTCACTAAGCCCTGTTTCCGGCGACGCCCATTCGCCAGAGTCGTCCCTATTTTTCGAGCAATTAATCGGCCATTTTTTTTATTCGTTTACCCGTAAACAAGATTGTTGGTTATTGAAAAACAATGGGTTTCTGACAAGTGAAATAACGAGTATCGCTAGATGTCGTTAGTATCGTGAGGTCTGTTTGATGTTAGTCTTCGTTGCGATTGGCTCGTTTAGTTATAAACCAACCCTAAAGCGCTCGATTGTTTTATGCGATAAACCCTGCATTAAACACAATGCGTTTGACGCACTTCTAATGTAACCAATCACAATCCACGCAATCTAATTATCAAACATGCGTTTGCCGCTGCGCTCTCCGCGACAATCGTCTCAAAGACGATGTTTGTTAATTAAATTATCTGATGCAAATTGATGCACGCATTGCGTTTAACGCATAAAACAACCGAGCGCTTAAACGTGACGCAGATTTCTAAGTTATCAAAAAGACCTCATGGTACTAACACCAATTAGTAATTTTGAACATGAAAACTACCGTGAGATTCACTCATATTAAATATAATGACCCGGATAACGGTGTTAAATACTCGTGCTGCGTCATCGGTGTGTGTGAACGTACCTTTACAGAGCGATGTTGTTAGTGTTGTGTGCTACCCTACATTTGACAGTTTTATTGATTATGAAAACGCGGGTAGTTAAGACGTGAGTTATCCAATTAGTAATGTTCAGCATGTCACAAAACCGTCGCTGGCCAATTAATGGTGTTTTTGTGCGATTTTTTTATATACAGAAATAGGCTTGCGTAAAGAGGGTGATAGAGTACCTACAATACACCACAATAACTCTTTATTGCACACCAACACATAGCAAGCAGTACAGAAAAACAGGTATATACACAGATATTTTTTGAGGTAAGTCATAGGCGGCCTTATCGCTTATCCCTTACGTATGAGCAAGTACGCCTACCTATGGCTCCACGACCTTTATCGCCTGTGTGTCACCGTAAGTACACGTACTTTAGAACCGTCGGCGATCCAACCGATTTGAAATCTTGCTCGTAGCTCTCAAATTTAACCCTTCATCATCATCGTCATCCCAGCCTATATATGTCCCACTGCTGGGCACAGGCCTCCTCTCAGAACAAGAGGGCTTGGGCTATAGTTCCCACGCGGGCCCAGTGCGGATTGGGAACTTCACACGCACCATTGAATTGCTTCGCAGGTTTGTGCAGGCTTCCTCAACGATGTTTTTCCTTCACCGCAAAGCTCGTGGTAAATTTCAAATGTAATTCCGCACATGAATTTGGAAAAACTCAGAGGTGCGAGCCGGGGTTTGAACCCACGACCCTCTGTTTGAGAGGCGATAGGTCAAACCACTAGGCCACCACGGCTTTTTCCCCACTTTAACCCTTAATTTAATTTAACCCTTAATTTGTCAAAAATAAAACAGTTCATTATTCAAGCTTCGTCGTAATTTTGGAGTCCTAAATATTTACTATAAAAAAAACAAGCCCTAAATGTTGTCAAATATACTGTACACTGCCAAATTAAGGGTTAAAAACCTCGTACTTTAAGTTCGTACGTACGTCTATCACCCACTAAAGACCACAACCACGCCTGATGGCAAGCGAAGAGATGTGTATAAATGCCTATTCACCCTAGATTTGAAGATGGTCAGATTAAAGCGATCAGGGAACACAGACGCAGGCGCAGCTCATCCCGTCAAATGATCAAAATGTTTATCAACTGTGGCTTAAAGGTCCTACATAAACGTAGGACATTTTTTGTGACCCCTTGCGCATACTTTAGGACAAAGTGACCGCACTATTGCCGTCTTCTCATATCGGATAGTAACACTGGAACAGAATTATGCAGGTGGGTTCTGTCCGGGAACGCCTCGTATGCGCACAAAGGAATAGTTTCAGGGTACCGACCCTGGAATGCGCCCGGATTTCCGTGGAGTACCCGTTCGATTCTCGAGCTTTAATTAAAAGCTGTTCGGCAAAGTGACGTGTGTGAGGCCTTAGGTTGCATTTCCATCAAAGACGTGAGAGGAAATGTTACGAGGAATGTTTTTTTCATCAACCAATAGAAACGCTTCATTTACCTATTCTCGTACAGCACATCTCTGGTGGAAACAGCTGAGCGGAGCGAGGCGAGGTAATCGAAGCGTTTCTATTGGTTTATCAAAAACACATTCGTCGCAACATATCCTAGCACATCTCTTGTACAAACGGAGCCTATGTCTAACGCTATTGGAATCTCAATCGTTTCACTTCTTTCTGTCACACACACGAACGATAGCGTGTTAGACAATACAGGCTATCCGAGGTTGTGTCATTCGTTATCTTAATCACTTTCGTCTTTCTTTAAATAGCTTTTTGTAAAAAATATTGTTCAAAACAAGATTTTTTGGTGACTGTATACTTTGGTCTGTACTTGCATTACCGCCAAAACTACATATTTGTAAATATGAGTTCAAATCTAGGTCGGACCCAACTTAGTTTTTTTTTTATATTCTTTTTATTTATATAATATGGTCCCTGATATAGTAACTTTTTTTAAAGTTTATTAAAATGCGTATCATCTCCAAGAAAACACAATTTAAAAAAAAATGCTCCGAGCAAAGCTTAGTCGCCCAGATACTGATACTGGTAGCGATCCGGACGGAATTTGCGTAAAATCTACCCGCAAAAACTTTTCGCAGTAATTGTTTCTCAAAACAACAGTGACACCAAAATCTCTCATTTGAATCCTTTTAAAGCCCCATGAAATTTAACGAGTCACCCATAAAGCGTAAAAAGTACACTCAGTCGCATAAAGGCATTACCTAGCAAGTACATCCCCAGTAAGAGCGTTTTATCGCCCACTTTACAAGTGATAGCGGACGATAAAAGTGAGTGTAGTGGAGATATGTTTGCGGATGATAAGGCAGTCGGAGGGCCATAAAGACTGTTTTATTTCATTCCGATTGGAGATAGAGCTGTTAGGGTTGGGCGACAGTGTCAGCGGGGCATCAATGAGACAAATTATCCTTTTAATATTATGAATGCAAAGGTTGCCTGGAAGAGATCGCTCTTAAGCGATAAGGCCGCCTATTGCTCACCTTGTAATTTTAATAATTTGTTTTCTGTATCGCTTACTATATCTGGTGTACAATAAAGAGTCTTTGTATTGTATTGTATTGTGTGTGGGTGTAGTTGATACTCTTTCACTCTAAAATGGTTGAAAGGCTGGGCTTTTTCATGGGATATCCACGGAAATTCAGAAAAAAAAATTAACTGCCATATTTCTGGCTGTACCATGAAACACTACCATACTGTGATTGTATTGACGAATCAATTATAATATTTACTGACATATTTTTAACAGTCATGTGGACATTGTTAAGCCTGGGATGATGATGATGATGATGATAATAGAACATGATTTAATTAGCTTATTATATATCTTACTGCTGCATATTGGGCAGAACTATGCTTAAGCCTCTCCTTTTTTCGCCACTCGTTCCTCTCGAGTACATGCGCCTGCCCTCAATTTCAAATGTGTCATACGGCCCGCGGCCCGCCATCTTTCTTCTTTACAGTCATCCATTTGTCTCTTTCCTCCTTAGCCATGCTTAAGTTAGTTGACAATAGTTCGCAACTAGAGCCGGCACCCGCGCGCAAAGGAGCCGCCTCGACCAATAAAAAGCGATCTGCATACGTGGCCTCGTAAACCGACTCTTAGTGATTCCATCGCCTATAAAACAAGGTTTAGAATCGGTTCCACTCCTTTTACGGGCGGAACCGGAAGCCTGCAATAGTTTAATGCTATAGTTTAGTCGTTCGAGGCTTTTGTTTAAGTTATTGTGCGTTTCAAGTAATGAGGGTTTCTGTGAACTATATAGATGGCGCTAGTATCGGGAAGTCTGTTGGGCAACTTTGACATTTGTGCCACGTTTTAAATAGTTTTTTATTTCGTGATGGGACGCGGCAAATTTAATTAAGGGCTGCTAACAGGGTTAAAAAATTAAATCGTTAATCTTCGGTTATGATTGGCAGAATTGCTTCGCAAGTAGGTTGTTGTGCAGGTTCTCTCACGGTGTTTTCTTTCACCGTCAAGCTCGTGTTAAAGAAATGTCGCACATGATTTTGAAAAACGATATGTGAGTCCGGGTTAGAAAGGTCAAACGACCACATCGGCACGTCATGTCTTGAGATATATTTGGAAAAATAGTAAAAAAACCGAAATCACAACTGAACCAAAAATCTCTGAGAAATCTCTGTTAGGTACTTATATTGCTATGCCCTAGCAGAGCGTCACATGTATACCTAGTTTGTAATTTTCCATCCTAACGCCTGTATTGTGACATGCAACAAACAATTTTAATTTTAATTTGACAATAAAACTGTAATTATAATGATATAGACGAGCAAAGCCAGAAGTAAAGACTAATAGGATAAAAATGTTCCAATCTTTGTACTTCAACCTACATGTTGCAGCAGGGCTACTACGAAACTCGAAGTTCGTGTCGTGCGGTCCTTCTGACACTTATACTATTTAATACGAGAGCGAGAGGGACGGTACGATACAAACTTCGAGTTTCGTAGTAAATTCGGCCATTAAATTCGGCCAAAACCGCGGGAAATCATACAGACCCTTAGAAAGGTCCGACCGCACACCTGGAGTTGCCAGCCTTTGCGGTCAGCAAAGGGCAGTGTGGCCAGGACAAATAACTTTATTTTATTTTATTTAACTTGCAACATCGTTCGTGAGTTTGGGTATAATCTTGCAAGTCTAATTTTTACTTAACACAAGTTTTAGTCGTCTAGTTCTAGCTAGATCTGGCATCCCGGAATTTAATAAATCCCTATGAAATTTGGATAAGAATTGGAATATGAAGTGTTGTGGAGGCTACGCCAAGAAGCTGGATGCGTGTAGTAACCGAGGACATGGCGCAACAGCTAGCGCTCATGTCCGCAGTGGACGCCTATAGGCTGATGACGATGATGATGATGAGTGGTGTGGCGCCATAACAACTCGGTTCCTACCGGGTTTCCTAAACTTTTTTTAATAACCTCTTGACAGTCCGGAGCGCGCGACCGATATGCCTCAAACCGTCCGGGTTTTTTATCGACGGACGAAACGCGCTGTGTCCACAATTTTTTAACTACAAGGTTATAAATAAAGAAAAAATAGTGAGACGTTAAAGAATGTTTACTCTTTCAAATACAATTTATAAAACAATAGCATGTAATTTATGATTTATTCACAAAATCAAGGTTAAACTTAACGACACTAAAACTACTGAACTAATTTTGGTTTTGGATACCATGGTATCGTCGGACTGTCAAGTGGAAAGACATCGATAAAAAGTATGGCAAAGATTGCACACTAACGAAAATGAGTTGATTTAAAACCTAACCCACCGTCGTCAATATTTAAGAGTTGCAATCTTATTGGAGAAGTAACTAACTAGATAAGAGCCACTTACCCCCTTTTCGAGCAGCAGAAGTGAATCAGCTGTTACGGTGCTTAACATGATCTATACACGACTCTACTGCCAAGGTGATAGAGTGTTTAGATTATTGTGAGTACCACAACTGCCGAATCATCTACTTCTGCTGGTGACGATACTAAAAAAACCGGCCAAGAGCGTGCCGGACACGCCCAAATTAGGGTTCCGTAGCCATTACGTAAAAATTAAGTAATATTTTCCTAAGGCTTTCGTATTTTGTACGGAATATTCCAAGTGTAGGTATATTTTATACCAGGCTACTATTTACTCTTAAATATTTTTTTTTTTATACGACTGGATGGAAAACGAGCAAGTGGGTCTCCTGATGGTAAGAGATCACCACCGCCATTCTGCAAACCAGGAATTGCAGATCGCTGCCAACCTAGAGGCCTAAGATTGGATACCTCAAGTGCCGTAATTTCACCGGCTGTCTTACTCTCCACGCCGAAACACAACAGTGCAAGCACTGCTGCTTCACGGCAGATTAGCGAGCAAGATGGTGGTAGCAATCTTGCACAAGGTCCTATTTACTCTGCAACTAATAATTCTAAAGAAAACTTAACCGTTATAGTTTTCCTTGTAAGTTTGATACCTATACTTACTACCATCCTGATTTTTTTTAAATTTTCCACCCACCGGTTTAGATTTTAGAGGGGGGGGGCTCGATTTTAATGAAATTTTTCACTTTAAAGTTGAATATTTCGCAAAGAATTCAATGAATCGAAAAATTGGTTTTAAAAGACCTATCCAACTAAACCCCACACTATAGGGTTGGATGAGAAAAAAAATCACCCCTAATTTACGTCTATGGGAGGTTTTTTAATTTTTTTATTGTACCAATTTGTCTGCATAGTTTCCATATACGAGTATATTCGTGCAAAATTACAGCTTTCTAGCATTGATAGTCCCTGAGCTAACCCGCGGACGGACAGACAGACAGACATGGCGAAACTATAAGGGTTCCGTTTTTGCCATTTTGGCTACTGAGCCCTGAAAACACTCATGTAAAATTTCATGTTTCTAGCCTTAATAAAATTCACCCTTAAGTTTATGAAGTAGATAATTACCAACTTATAAATTCAAATGTAATATTTGACGCAAATTATCGTCGGACCGCGTTTAAATTTAATTCATGACCCAGACTTTTTAACTTTAACTTTTGAATTTCACCGCAATTTCAACTCAAGTTAATTTCTACAGAAACGACATTTCATCTTCATTACTGCAACCTACGGGACTCATCTAAACCTACCCTTATTTAATAGAAACTACCAAAGAATTATTACCTTTATTCCCACTGTGTTAAAGTCGCGACGAGCTGCGTGTAAAAAGTGGTTGGTATTCCAAAGAGGTTATCATTCAAAATGGGACTTTGTGCATATAAAATTAAAACGCAAAGTGAGTTGAGTTGAGCCAAAGGAAGGCGAATGTTAAAGTTTGCAATTGCCTTCAAATGTAGTATTTGAGATATGGAGACCTAGGGATGTAATTTTTTTTTAAAATTTATCGATTTTATGACATTAGTAATAGGCATAAAGGCATGATCGTTCCGGCAGAGAGCGAACTCTGCAACGGTTTATAGTTTCGATTTGAATTTAAACTTGGTACGGATATTATTAGTTTTGACAATGCAAGTCAAGAAAATGTAAAGTCAGCGAAAAATATGATATTAAAAATGTATACTTTAATTTGGCCGTGTACCACAAATATAGATATCACACTATATTGGACACAATTTAAGGCTTGCTTACTTTTTTTTTATAAGTGCCTTTGGTCTGCCGTGTGATGGATCCGTACGCCCCCCTCCCCCCCTCAGTGTAATGTGTTCCTAATAATTTCCTAATTAGAAATCAAATGTCTTCTACTTTTTTCTTTCTCCTTGGCATTCAACTACGGCATACCAAAGGTACATAGAATTTTTAGGACTCCAAAAGTATGAAGAGGCTTTAATCACGAACTTTTTAATTTTTGTCAAATTAAGGGTTAAAAAAACTTATTATATCGATAAAGCTATTCCCATCCCTGGTTGGTCTGCGAATCACAGCTTAAACATATAACGCGGCAAATTCCGGCGCAGTCCTTACTCCGGCGGGGGGAGACTGGATCTTGGAAGATGTCCAGACTAAGACTATCAACAGACAGAATGAATGAATTAGTGAATGAATGGAAAAATTGAACGAATTAATGTATTGAACCTGAGAACCTGAAATAAAACTTCAAGATTACTTTTGGCAAATCCCTATTAAAGGGCTTAGAAGCACAATACTCAGTACAAAGATCTTTGACATTATTTTTTGAAAATCTAACAACTCTTTCGGAAAGACAACATTGCCGAGAAGATACACCTTAACTTGCGAGACAAGACATTTTTTGTAAAACGTTACCATTTATATATTACTTAATATACTTAACCACAAATTGGTAATAATTTGTTACAATCTTGTACTTATTTTCATTTGTCTCGTTGCATGCGTGATTCAATCTTAGAAGTGAAATGTGACACACTTCCAATGATCAGAATGACATAATATTTGGGATACATATGTAAATCAAAAGAAAATTCTGATGATGATCCAGCCAAGATCGTCTCTGCAGGACGGAAATCCTCAACGGTTAATGGCAGCGACTTGAAATTTGATACACAAATTCAGTTTTGATGACAGTGCAAGCAGTCAAACAAAAAAAGATTGTATTAAATATGAAATCTGAAAACAACTTTTATAAGTTAAGTTTTTCTATGACCCTTGTAATGTCATGAATGGATGTTTTCTTTCTTTCTATCATTTGAACATAAGCAGAGTTAATACTTAAAAAAATCGTGCAAGTTGCATTACATTGCGAGGCCGTAAAGCCAACGAGTTTGTAGTGGTCAATCGAGCGCCGCAATGTAATGCAACTTGCACCGTTTTTCTTGCAACTCTAGACTCAGCTATAAAGTACCCCTAGTCACGATAGTTTTGCCTTTTCGACTGCACCCGCCACACCTAACTTTTAAAGTTGAAGCAGTAGCTGTTAATATTACGTCCCTATTGTTTTGTTTGGAGTTAGAGTTAGGCTTTAGAGTTAGGAACTCATTGTGATTATTCACTTCGCCGAATACAATTCGGTCACAGTTTGACGTCACTATTACGAGATTCTATGTGTTGTTACGGCATTCAAAATTAGTCAATATTTAGGATAAGTCTAATATTTAATCACAAATTCTTAGTGATTCATACCATAGAGAAACAAGTATTTTCCTGCGGCTTTGCTTGCTTCTGGATTGCGGGAACAGTGTTTTTTTTTCACATTAACCTGACCCGTGATTGACCCCTGATGAAAAGTGCAGAATCAGATATCAGTTTAATTGGTTCACTAACAACCTCTCTAGCGTTTGAGACTTAAGGTGTAGGTATTTATCTGGAAATACAGAGATGGGGGCGAATTCTATTCCATAGCAGTTTGAATTAGGAAAGATGAAGCTAACTTATGTTCCCTTATGGGTGAAATCCGTTGGTAAAATGGAGATGGAGAAATGAAATCATTTTGGTGGCATAATGCATCCGGTAAAAAGCAAACAAGGAACTCTAAAACGGTGTTCGAGGCTCTGTAGCTTGTAATCAACGATTATCACCAATGAGTCTTCGGGCTCGACGCTCCACTGAATCCATCGTCGTGGCTAACACACGCCCCGTTTTCCCTTCCAGTTTTTTTTTGTCACGGATATATTTTTCCTTTCTTCTAAAATGGTGAGCAACGTGAGCGATGACCTTGTCCGAATGTCCGTAGAAGGGAACTGGAAGCTATTTCGACTTTAAAGTTTGTTATTTTTACAGGCTCTTATTTAGTTTCACCTGTCACGTCTGTATGTCTGTCTGTAATCAAATCTTGCAAGTTAAATTTGACCAACTATCAGTAGTCAGATTGACTTAAAATTTGGAATACTTATGTAAATCGCGTGACAATACAATAATCTAGTAGTGACATCCTGGTAGTCTAGCCAGGATCGTCTCCGCAGGACGGAACTCTTCAACGGTTAATAGCATCAACTTGAAAATTGGTATGCAAATGTAATTATACATTCAACAAAAAGTACATCCAGCAAAAAAGCTTGTATTAAAATGTTTTTTTTATGGTTATGTTATTAGTAGGATGGAGAGTTCATACCTTAATGTAACATATTTATCTCTTTTGTCCCAAGGAACCGTCTGGAAAGCAACGCGGAGCACTGGTCGGCGCTGCTCCTCTCGCTGCGAGAGCTGACCGAGTGGGTCATCCGGAAAGAGACAGAGCTCGGTGCGCTCGCGCCGCCGCGTGGGGACCTTCCGCAGGTGCTGAAGCAACAGGTACGCTGGCCTTTCTTATGGGTCTATCGAAAATACAAACTGAGACATGGATCCACAGAAACACCAGAAAAAGAGACCAGCACTGGGATTCTAACCCAGGTCCTCAGCATTCCGTGCTGCGTGCTATAACCCCTACACCACTGCTGGACAGGAATCTAGACACGAATTAAAAAAAATCGTCTGAGCAAACCCGTAATGGTTTTAAAAGACCTATCCAACGATATCCCACACTACAGGGTTCGATGACAAAAAAAAAACACCAACTTTACGTCAAAATTTTTTTTTTATTGTACCATTTTGTCGGCTTAGTTTACATATATATCTCTGCAAAATTACAGCTTTCTAGCATTGATAGTCGCTGAGCAAAGCCGCGGACGGACGGACAGACAGACATGGCGAAACTATATGGGTTCCGTTTTTGCCATTTTGGCTCCGGAACCCTAGAAAAAACATTTTTTAATTCGAATCATTTATTCTGTAATCTACTGTTGGCCTCTTAGAGAGGCTCAAAGTCACGCAACGAGCTATGGAGAGAGCTATGCTTGGAGTTTCTTTGCGCGATAGAATCCGGAATACGGAAATTCGTCGAAGAACTAAAGTCACTGACATAACTGGAAAAATATGCAAATTGAAGTGGCAATGGGCAGGCCACATCGCTCGAAGAACAGATAACCGTTGGGGAGAAAAGTCCTCGAGTGGCGACCACGAACCGGAAGACAAAGCGTTGGCAGGCCTCCCACCAGGTGGACTGACGACATCGTGAGAGTAGCGGGAAACCGGTGGATGCAAGTGGCGAGTTGTCGTTCATTGTGGCGTTCTAAGGGGGAGGCCTTTGTCCAGCAGTGGACGTCTTCGGGCTGATGATGATGATGATTCTGTAATTAGGTCGCATGTGGCACTTTTACACGTCATTTTTTAAACTACCAGCGCTTTCGGAAAGACCATCACTGCCAAGAAGAATGCGCCGCAAGAAAATTAAATGAACTTTATTTTACACATTAACTTAAAATCAAGATAATCGTCTGAACTAAATAGCTTTAGTACTTAATTATCGTTATCATTGCGTTCAAATTAATAATTGTTAATTAATTAACAGAATTAATCGTTTTGCGGCCCCGGCCGTCGAGTATGGTTTCTCTGGATTATTTGATTATTAATTTTGGTTGACGATTAATTTTATTATACTACGTTCCCGTTACTGCTGGTAATGATTTGTGGCTTTTTAGGGTTGTCGAAATCTCTCTGTAATTTTTTTTTTTTATCTAGGTTGCATTTTTTAGGTGTCGTCAGTGTGATTAATAAGTAGAGAGCGGATTTGATGTAGCGATTACAAGTTTAATATGGATAAGACTAGTACAATTTAGTATTTCTTTTTGTCAAAAAGGTGCGGTATAAAACTCCTTTAATTAGAATAGAATATTTTTCTTTTGTTGCAAGAATAACATATATTAAATTTAATTATCTATAAGATTGCATTGCAGTAAGTAAATAAGTAAGTAATAAGATAACTGTAAGACATTTAAACAGCATGATATCTAATGGATAAATCTATCTATCTATCTAACCAATCGCACTAGTCATATCCACATTAAACTTGTAATCGCTACTTCAAATCCGCTCTCTAGTGATAAGTATGGCAATGGCTGTGTACGGTTACCAACACCAATATCTGCCACAGCAGAGCGTGCATACGAGTAAATATCTGATACGACTCTACAACATCTAGGGCCGGAAGGACGTGTCAGATATTTTTGCACGCTCCGCTGTGGCTGATATTAATGCAGGTGACTGTGCGCTGACCTTACTTAACTTACTTACTTACTTAAGGTTTGCGCTTTGTGGATTCCAGATTACATAATAATTTGGAAACCAAAGTCTTGCTTTTTTCGCAAATGAAAGTGGCAGAAGCGGAGTCTCTTTTCGTCCGTTTGTTTACAGCCCAGCTCAGAAGCTATTGGCGTAGGTGTACATCGTTAATAAGTAGGCAAAGTAATAAAGTAAAATCAAATCAATTTTTCTTATTCGACACTAAGTTCAATACGTATAGAATAGAATAGAATATAAATCATTTATTCATATATAAACAATTACAATTTACACAATTACACTAAATGCGCCAAACTGGAGTGACCAGTAAGTACCTCTCCCTATACAAAAAATGAACAAGATATTTTTTCTTGTCTATTCCGTGTATTCAATCTTCGATTCAATGAGTCATTTGCAAAGTATGAAATACTTAAGTACAAAGTTTTGATAATATCAAATATAGGATGAATTTTAATACAACTTCACTAAAATATGCATGAGTTTTAATACTTATTTTATTGCTAGTATAATAATTAAACACCGAATTTATATTCTATTAAAGAAGACAAATGTTTAGTCAGCCCTAGCCATACCGCCTGGCAACACGCGGCGGCCATTTTGCGGTGCGACGCAAACCAAAATGGTGGCGACAAAATGGCGCTTAGTTTGAGCCTGATTAAGCTTGTGGACGGGATGGATTAGCCCTGCTTAGAAACTTAGCCACGCTTACATTTGTACTCGTTTTAAAATTTTACCTAGTCATTTTGATTATCTTTTTATATTGAAAATTATTTAAATAATTACAGCATTCAATTTAAATGATTAATAACCTAACCATAAAAAAAACATTTTTAATACAAGCTTTTTTTGCTGACTGTACTTTTTATTGACTGTACTTGCATTGTCACCCAAACTACATTTGCATACCAAATTTCAAGTCGATGCTATTAACCGTTATAGAGTTCCGTCCTGCGGAGACGATCCTGGCCAGACTACCAGGATGTCACTACTAAATTATTGTACTGTCACGTAATTTACGTAAGTATGCCAAATTAAAAGTCAATCCGACTACTGGAAGTTGGTCGAATTTAACTTGCGAGATTTGACTACAGACAGACAGACAGACAACGGGACAGGTGAAACTAAATAAAAGCTTGTAAAAAAAGTGACAACATTCAATTTAGAGAAGGTAGGCCTGCCTTAACAGGAAGTATTTAATAGGAAGAACGGAAAAATATAGTAATATACACTATTAATTTGCTCACCCACGACCTCCGCGCAAGTAGGTTGCGGGCGGAGGGTGAGCATGAACAAAATAATTGTTTATACCTCATTGGTAATTCTTTATACCTCCGCAAAGTAAAGCATGATTAAAATTTGGTGATTTTTGGTTGAATAAAACTGTAACCTTGTGAACTATTTAAAATTAGATTTCTGAGGATTTTTTTTAAAATACAAAATGCAAAAATAGTTTAAACACGCGATTTAAGCAAAATTAATTTACTTTGCGTTCGTATCTGAAGTACCTACTGCTTTTTCCAATACGATAACTGTCAAAAACAATTGGGCCACATAACGAGTAAAAAACCTATTTCGTACGTCATAAACTTTACTACCGATACATATAACAGACACGGTGCTTTACCATTTATAGGCCAAGAGCTGACACCGGAAATGCCTTTGAATTTATTTAACACATGATAATACAAAAAAACAGATTTTTACAAAATAAGTTTACAGATCAGAAACAATGCGTAGTTAAAACATTATTTATCTAAAATAAGCATCGTAAAAGAAAGAAAAATAATGTTTTTTAAACCATACTAAAAAAATCTGAAAGAACATACTACCTATTCGTTATATACCTGTCAGTAGGTAAAGGTACTCGCGGCTTGTGATATTTTATGGCTTTAAATATTTTTTTTTTTATTCTAAATGCGAAAGTTTGTAAGTCTGTTCGTTTGTTTGTCACTTTATTACGTCTAAACCGCTGAACCGATTAAGATGAAATTTAGTATACAGATAGCTTGAGTCCCAGGTCAAAGCATACATTACATAGGATAGTTTTTACCTCGGGAAATTGCATAGTTCTCGCGTATAGCGATTAACAAATTGTACGCGGACGGAGTCGCAGGCAAAAGCTAATAGAGCTAATAACGTTAATCGTAGTCTGAGAAAACTTTCCCAAAAATCCAGGATATTTTCAAGCCACCAGATCTTACACTAGGCGTATAACAGACGATACTTTACAACACCTATAGACAAGGGGTCCGATTCGGCAGACGTGATATTTCACGCTCGTTGCCCATAAATCCGCGGGAATCAAAAGTAATGGCGCCCCTAACGCCCGATAGTGTATCATGTTTTATGATCTTAAGTTGGGAATATTGAAGTTTTTAAAGGGATTTATCGCGCTTCTGGGTTTTTAAAATACCTGCAGCATCGTTATCTTATCATGATCGGATACGATATATATTTTTTGTTGTGGCCCTTTTAGATTTCTAGAGAAAAATAATATCTATTAGATAAAGAGTTTGTTAACTCGGCCAGTACAGCAATGGCCTACTTCCTGGCCTAGGCATTAACTATTTGACCGCAGCCTTTTTTGTCAAATAATAACATAGATACACATTATGTACAAAGGCGAACTCATCCCTTTTCATAATCTCTACCAGACAACACATCCATACTTTTATTAGAAATGCAAAAGTGTGTGTGTTTGTATGTTTGTCCGTCTTTCACGTCGAAACGGAGCGACGGATCGACGTGATTTTTGGCATAGAGATAGTTTATGGACCAGAGAACATAGGCTACTTTTTATCCCGAAAAAATGCACATTTCCCGAGGAAACAGCGCGTGATAACTGAATCCCACGCGGGTGAAGCCGCGGGCAAAGGCTAGTAATAATTATAAATCTGTTACATATTTTTCAAAGTGTCAAATACGTGATCTTCATTTTTTTCATACATATTTTGGCTGCAACTGATAACCAGCGCTGTGGTTCTGAACCTTAGCAATGCTGAGCTGCCTTGCCTTAGTAGAACAGAGAGAGAGAGAGAGAGAGAGAGAAACATTTATTTACACATATTCGATACAAATAAAAATACATTAGATGAAAAAAAAAAAAATAACATCGAATAGTATAAAGTGAACCCCACTCAGCATAGTGTTACGGCAAACCGCAACGCTGTTTTTCAGTGGGACCCATTTTTTTAAAAACTAAAACATATAAAAACATACAACACACTATGACGACACGAACGCCAGCGGAAGGAAAATCGCAAAGAAACTTTCAATCCGGAAATAATGGCAACACTCGATCAGTTTAACCATTTTAGTATTTACAATAATTTCAATAATAATGAACACAATGTCATGTTGACATCCCATACTTTTGTCAAGGAAATCATATCCATCATGCGGCTTATGAATCAGTTGTTGCATCTTGTTACTTTGTTGCTTGTAATTTCTTTCTATTACCGCAATCTTTCTTCTTGTAGGATGACCACCGCGCCTTCAGACGGCAGCTGGAAGACAAGCGGCCGGTGGTGGAAAGCAACTTGCTGAGCGGTAGGCAGTACATCGCCAACGAACCGCCACTATCAGACACCAGTGACACTGAACGTAAGTACAATTATTAAGAATTCTACATGGTCCACTGGTGGGCAAAAGGTTACGATTATAAGCCTCTAGTCATGCACTCACTTCGCTCTCACAGCCGCTCTGAGTAGGAAAAACTGCCTTCCAAAACACGGATGACTGGACAGACCGGATAACCATAGTTGTCAGAAGCTGATGCCGGGTTCAATCCCCGGTCGAGGCAGATATATGTAGGTATGAACATACGAATGTTTGTTCTTGAGTCTTCTGTCTGTCTATTTAAGTATGTTTATCCGCTGCCTGGTAGCAGAACACAAGCTTTGTTTATATAGGTACTTTGGAACTAGGTCAATTAGTATCTGGTGTCCCGTGACTTGAACGAATCTCTTTCTTTCTAGTATCTACCTATAAGGTGTTTTGACTGACGGAAAACAAAATGATCTTATAAGGCTTCCTTATTACTTGCGGAACCCTAAAAAGGTTCCGTATAAAAGGCTGCTCTAAAGCCTAAAAGAGGACTAGATATTAGTCTCTTCCATACTCGACACATTGTCAATAATGTCAGTAAAGTCCGAGGCACTACTAGTAAATTCCACTTGTACCATCAATAGTCCTGTTCACGGGCTAGTTCGGGGATTGCCGGTTATTCGTGTGCAGCCGGCTTTATGCGGACTCAATCGAGATTCCGATCTTCGTGAATGGTATTCGGCAAGTTATGATGTTACATGAAGCTGGTGCTGTTGAGTGAGTGAATGAATGGTTAACAAATGAACGAATGGCAATTATTTTGTACCTACTGAGTTAAGATTTTCCTGTGACTGTGGCTCAGAATATTGTGATGTATAAGTCATTAAACGACATTGTAGTTTTTTTTTTTAATAGTAGGTACTTATACCTTGTAGAGTTTATGGCCAGGTTTTTCTCAACAGCGATTTTTCCGAACCAACTGCAGATTTTTTGACATTCGTAAGTGGTTTTCATGTCCTAAACTTACCACGAGCTTTAATACGGTTAGGGAAAACGTCGTGAGGACATCTGCACAACCTGCGAAGTAATTCAATAATGTGTGTGAAGTTCCCAATCCGCACTGGGCCCTCGTGGAAACTACAACCCATGCCCTTTCTTTAATAGTCTGGGATGATGATGACCACTCTCTCGAAAATACAAACTGAAACATGCATGAACAGATAAAGAGACCAGCGCTGGGAATCGAACACAGTACTCAGCATTCCGTGCTGCCACCACTGGACAGGAGTCTAGACACAAATTTCTCCCATGCACCACACATTTCAGCCTGCTTTTTTCCTTTCTTAGCCACTTAAATAAACTGATTAAATTGATGAACTCTGGATTTCACGGGATGACTGTTAAAAGTACTTAACAAATTTGAAGTTGAAGTAAAAAATACAAAAAGACTCCAAAAACCAATCAAGACCACTCTCTCCAAAGTAATAAATACTTAGTAATGATGAATGTATACAAATTTCACATTATACAGCGTGTATTTTTGATACTTACTACCTCAAAATTTAACGAAGATTTAAATGCTGTGAACCGATATCAAAACAAATTGTTAATTGCCAATTAACTATCAGAGCGTAATTATTTTTTGAAATATTTCCGAGCAGCAATGTAACGCGTACAATAATTTTAATACGAGAGAGAAACGTTCTGTGACAGCTGTCACGTCAAAAAGTGCGACGTTTTGAATAAAAACAAAACAGTATCACGAAGAACATTGCATGCTAATTAATTTTGTAAGGAAAATAACAAGTATTTTTTTTTACTAAAACATACTAAAATGAAGCCGTGGTGGCCTAGTGGTTTGACCTGTCGCCTCTCAAACAGAGGGTCGTGGGTTCAAACCCCGGCTCGCACCTCTGAGTTTTTCCAAATTCATGTGCGGAATTACATTTGAAATTTACCACGAGCTTTGCGGTGAAGGAAAACATCGTGAGGAAACCTGCATATACCTGCGAAGCAATTCAATGGTGCGTGTGAAGTTCCCAATCCGCACTGCGCCCGCGTGGGAATTATAGCCCAAGCCCTCTTGTTCTGAGAGGAGGCCTGTGCCCAGCAGTGGGACGTATATAGGCTGGGATGATGATGATGATGATACTAAAATGTGATTATTAGGGCCTTCACTAACTGCCGTTTAAGTTTGAGGTAGTATCAAAAACGTAACACGCTATATGCGAGTAAATATACTTACGCCATATTTTCATATCAATATTTCGCCAGTCGGTAGGCCGCATCAGCAATAAGTCTATATTTATACGATCCAGAAATTGAAACTAAACATTCGCTCTGAATTGAACTATTCCAGTTTTGCATAATCGACTAACGAACTGAGATATGACAACATACTACCGCGTAGGCATTTAGCTACAGCCTATAGCTATGAGTTAACGGCACTGTTACGAATATTTGCATAATTAATTCATCATCACCAGCATCATCATCATTATTATGATATATATCACGGTCAGTTTTATGTAAAATAAATCAGCCCTAGGACGACCACTGTTGGAAATAGGCCTTCGACATAATAATACGGGATAATTCATTATCCCCCGGCTATACGGCCCAGTTTCTAATAAATGCAGCAGGTGGCTTGTGCAAGGTCCGCCCGGATTGCCACCACCATCTTGCTCGCTAATCCTGCCGTGAAACAGCAGTGCTTGCACTGTTGTGTTTCGGCGTGGAGAGTAAGACAGCCGGTGAAATTACTGGCACTTGAGGTATCCCATCTTAGGCCTCTAGGTTGGCAACGCATCCGCAATACCCCTGGTGTTGCAGATGTTTATGGACGGTGGTGATCTCTTACCATCAGGAGATCCACTTGCACGTTTGCCAACCAGTCGGATAAAAAAAAAAAAATGATTATTGCCAAAAAAAGTTGGTTAAAGTAGCTAAACAATTTTGCAATGCGTGTGAGTGACCTTAAACTGGCCCTATACTACGAAGCAACGTTCGAACTTGCCGTCCCGTTGACGCTTGTATTATTTAATACGAGGGTGAGAGGGACGGTACGATACGAACTTCGATTTTTCAATTTCGTAGTCTCCCCTGGGCTTGATAGCTCAGCGGTGACTTCACACACTGTTTGAACTTCTTCGCAAGTGTATGCCCTCAATGATTCTTCGCCTTCACCGAAGCTCGTGATAAGTTTGATTCTTCAAAGAAGCTATGGTAAATTTGAATAGAATTTAACACAAATTCAAATAACTCAGAGGTACGAGCCCGGCCTCAAACCCACTCCTTCGCTTGGGAGGCAAAACCTCGGCAAAACACTAGTTAGCCAACCACCGGTTTTTTTTTAAATATTACCTACTAACACTCTCGTGACAAACATTGTCAAAATTACTAAATCAAACGATTCAACTCACGATTCTAAGCCAGAAACGGTCCGACTGGTTCGAACTTATCGGATTTTTTTTCCATATTGAGGGCATCACATGAAATTACGCGAAAGAAAACTTATCAGTTTCCTACTTAACATCACTTTATTAAGCAGCATTCCACATAACCACAGAATGAAATATATATTAGTACTAACGTAACCAAAACGTAACCAAAACCCCAACTCAGCAACCCTCCCAAATTACGTTTTTACGAGACACCGGCACACTTTTATTATTCAAACATTTAAAAAGAAAACAAGTATTTTCCCGCCAAAAACCGCGTCATAAACGACCCAGCCGAACTCTCGCAAATGCGTCCGTTACTCCGACCGGTCCATAAATTTTTAAATGGACCGGCTCGGACGGCCAATGGCTGCGTTGTATTTGAAAAACGAACGCGCGTTCGTTAGGACCCGCCATTTTTGTCGATAAAGCCAAAGGCTGATGGCGGGTTTTCGTTTTCTTGTTATTTATGGTTTAAATGATTTCTAGTAACAATGCTGGTGAAATATGAAGTCGCGCGGTTTGTGTGAAGTAAAAAATGGCTGCACAAGCCTAGGTTGCCGAAATCTAACTTAATACAAACTAATGATCCAATAATAATGGTGATTAATGATGATTATGATGATGATTATCCGAACTTCACTGGTCTGATAACAGAATAAAAGCTATTTTATAATAAATTTAGTATATTAGAAAAACTAATTTAATAATATGACAAACGCATTATTGTAAAGGTACAATTGATGTACTATATTATAAAATATATTAGAAATAAATTTGCCATAAAAAAATCCTGGACGGGCTATTTTAATTATTTTTTAATAATGATTTTTAACATTTTTGTTGTATCATCGAGATAATAAGTAAATTTTATATAGACTTAACTTTAATATACTAGAATATGTAGATGTTGGGTGTGCTATTAAGCGTGTGTTAAGCGGTCACAGCGGAAGACCAGCGTTGGCCTACACGGCCAGCACTATGCTGAGCTGGGACCGCTTCGCGAGTTCGCATATTGTTGTTTTTTTCTTTCTTTAATGTATTTTTATTATGTTTTGTGCGAATGGCGAATAAATATTTCTATTTCTATTTATTTTTTCTATTCTATTGTTTACCCAGGTAAACAGACGAACTACGGGTTGCCAGGTATAAACTTAAACAGTTAGGCATCGTCCTAATAGCGTAATTAGCGTATTCGCGTTCTATTAGGACGATGCCATATCGTCACTACTTTGAAAAAATCTCGTATCTCAAATCAGTACGACAGCAAAATTGACCTTTCAAATAATGTTCATTTATAAACTTCATTTAGAGAAGTATCAATTTTGAGATACGAGCTTTTTTCAAAGTAGTGACGATATGTCGATGCCAACTTTCACTTGATTGGATAATGGAACAAGTTGTATATCAACGTAAACGCTGTTTTATTGTGAACACGTTGATATAGGGCTCCCATCCCACCCTATATACGTCCCACTGCTGGGCACAGGCCTCCTCTCAGAACAAGAGGATATATAGGGTTGTTTGCATTTAATTAAAAATCGTCAATCAATCAATGAAAGGTTTTGCTGTATTTTTTATACGTACGAGTATAACCCCACGAGTATTTTTTTTTAATGAAGTGAAATTTTGATGAAAAAACAGAAAGGGGCAACGAGTACGGTAGGATATTACCTCTGTCTTTATTTAATAACTTTGTATAGAGAATATGGAGATTACACTTTATGCTACAAACAAACTGATACAAAACCTAAATATTGTGAATTAGCAAAACAAACGTAAAGGCAGGAATTTCTTTAAAGACCATGATAGCGCGGGAGCCCGCATTCTGGTTCTAATTAAAGATGCTTCAAAAGCATTTTGGGCCTACCTGCGGTTGCTGGTTTTTCATCACGTTTATTGTGGCGGTAAATAAATAATGCTTATGTGTAATTAGGTGAATATACTTGTTTGCGAAGCGAAATTACATCTTAGACTTAAGGAGAATAGATTTGTATGTTTGTAACGAGTTAACTCAATATCTACAGGACCGATGTCAAAAATTCTTCCACCATTAGAACGCTACATTATCCCTCTGTAATATATGCTATATTTATTAAAATAAAAAATAAGGCATCCGTACTAAAACTTCCATAATGTAACCTAAGGTGAAAAAAAAAACATAAAATGTCTTTCATCGCATGCGCTGCGGTAACTATTTGATGATAGAACAAAAAAATGTTCTACAATATTCAATAATATATCAATATCAAAAAAAGCTTTGGGATATTAGGGATATTAGATGGTTCTGACAGAATATCAGCGCTGCAGGCGTTTTAACGCCTCAGCATAATGCTGAGTCAGCGGCCGTTTCACTTTTGCGAGGACACACAAAATCATATATTTTAATTTTTGTATTTCTTTTTTTTTGTTTTATTTGTGTTTGCTGTTGTTGTTTTTAGTTTGGTTGTATTTGTGTGTCTTTGTGAACGTGAATAAATGTCTTCTATTTCTATTTCTATATTATAATATCTAGTCAGATCAAAACTTGAGGCGAGCTCCTGTGTGTGGAATCCCCACGAATCTACGTATGCTCTCATGATCGAAAAGTACAAAAGCGGTTCTTGCGTTTCCTTTACAAGAAATCTTGCGGATACTATCCTTTTATGTACCCAACTGTCTACCTCCAAGGTACTCTTGGCTACAATTCGCTAGAGACACGTAGACTTTACGAGCAAATTATGACTGTGATCCGAATTTTGCGCGGATGCTTCGACTGCCCCGCGCTGCTGGGTGAGGCGTGTCGCCTGTCTGCGCCCGAACAGCACGGCCGGCTGCGCGGCCACTGCCGCCGCCTGTTCGCGCCACCGCCCGCGCGCACGGTATCGCGCCGCTACTCTCCCATCTGCCGTGCTCTACATGTACTGAACATGTTCAATATTAAAGAGTTTGAGTGTGATGTGTTTGCTGATGTATGGACGGTGATAGAAAGGAAGAGTATGCGTATATGTGAAAAATATAAGTCAGCTGTAAGTACCAGCATTTTGTAATTTTTGTTATATTTGTTAAAATTGTTACCTTTTTTTTGTTACTTTTATTACTTATACCTACTTTATCCTTATTCTATAATTATAAGTGTAAATATTTGTTTTGCCAACCTGTTACTCTTTAGGACTAAGACCTGTAATGTAACTTGTTGTATTTTTGACCTTTAATAATAAATAAATAAATAATAATAAATAAATAAATAAATATCCAACTATTGTATTCATACTCGTAGCACTCTAACTACTTTTTTACATTTTAAAACTAACTAACTAACTAACTAATTTGGCTCAGGGACCCAAAGAGGGTCTTGGCCTCCGAAACGAGAGCACGCCATCTGTCCCGATCGTGCGCAGCCTCTTGCCAGTCGTCGACTTGGAGACGTCGCAGATCCGCCTGGACACTGTCCTCCCAGCGGTACCTGGGTCGGGGTCGCCCAACCGGGCGGCGACCAGCCGGTCGTCCCACGTACGCTCTTTTGGCAGCCCGATCCTCTCCCATTCGTAGTAGGTGGCCGAACCAGCGAAGTCTGTGTGTGTCTGTTTTACATTTTAAAAGTTGATAGAAATGCCGACCAAAATTAGTCCATTTTATCCATCATACCTTTGAATTTAATCTTTAGTTAAATTAATTGAACCAGAGGTCATCCGTCTTGCCGATCCGCGGTCTCCATTTGAAAATCCGCGGTCTTCGTGCTATATTGCTTACCCATTGCCACTTCAACAAGTTAATCCGCTTGGCTTTGTCTGTGATTCTCGTTCATCTACGTATCTCCTCATTTCTCTTTCGATCCCATAGAGGAACCCCGAGCGTAGCTCTTTCCATGTGTTCTCTTAATTTAATTTAATTTTGGGGAGTCCTTATTGTTAGCATGTGATGCATGTATCAATAAAAAATATTCAAATAATGTTCAAAGGTTAACTAGAATTTCGCCTTTGTACATCTTATTATCCTGTGGTTTGTTATTATCATGTGTTTTTATGTATAATGTAGAGTTTTACAATACAATATTTGCGTGACTTATACAGTCTAAATGTATGAAACAAAAAATCCTATACCATCATACATATATCTAACTAATACTACATGTACCGCAAATAAATTTCATTTCATTAAATTAATTTATATCAAAGAAAACCATTTTAAGCTGTCAGTTAACAAACTTATTCTAATTCAGCGTAACATTTAATTACCCAGTTCACATTCACAATCGAGTGGCGTAAAATTCACTATGAAAGGATAATTTCGATGCAAAAAGCGTAATAACGACTATGCCGAGACGCGTTTGCACGGACGAGTAACTCGCCCAGTGCGACGACCGAGCTACTTGTCTTGTTGGTCAGGGCTGCTAGATGGAGATATTATCTAGTTGCATAAATTTTAAGTCTTGGTTTTTTTCCGCCGAAACTAAATTTTTATAACAATTATGAATAAGTAATGATTTTAGACAAAAAAGAGTTATATTGTTATAACACTACATTATGAAAAACTTTATTTATGACTTTCCACAAACTAAACTTTTTGCGCAAGCTGTAACGAAGACGCTTTGCTCGCGCTTCTCGGTCGCTCGGTCGACCAACAAGCATGTGGGTTACTAGATGGTAAAAAAATTCTGCCGTCCATGGATAAGCTCGACTCCTTGGGTATCGCTGGTACAACAAAGTCGATGACGGTGCAGTTGCTGTCAACGGATTTTAGTTGCATGCATATGAGTATTATTTACTTACATCAATTAATTTACTGACATAATTAAATAATGATTTGACAGGACTTCCTGTTATAGCAAGTGTACATATAAAAAACTAAAATTGTAGACCGCTAGGATACGGACATTGATTTCAAATACAAACAGAAGCAGGGTCATATTTTCGTAGCTTTCTATAGGTGTATTTGTACTTCACAAACCCTAAAATATAAAGGAACTACTTTTACATTTTTATAAGTTAACACAAAGGTTTGGAAGAATCTTTATTTGTTGATTACCAGATTTTTTCGTCAGCACTGTTTTCTCAACAAGGTGTTTAACTTTTTCAATATCGAGATTTATTACTTTGCCTCGACAGCCCTGCTTGTTGCCTGTTGTTGCCTCAATTGGAGGGCCGCCCTCGAGTGCCCAGTTACAAATGCAATTTGTCATGATACTCTGGGTTTTCGAGGAAAAGTTTTAACAATATGAATTCTTTCTCAAAAGTAACGGGAGTAGTTTCTGATGTTTTACAAGAACGAGTTATTTTTTGAATCAGGCTCTACTTTGCGGAGGTCCATATTAAGAAAGTATAAACAATTAATTTTCTCACCCGTGACCTTATGATAGCTATGTATTATGCTACAAATATGTGTTCATGCAGCTAGCAAGTTTTAAAGGAAACAAAAAACAACAAACAGGGCAAGTTAAATAAAACCTTGTAATAAAATTCACTTAATTTAGTATAACACAGCCACGTTCAGGCTATAACTAATATACTACCAAGCTACTCTATGCATCGAGTAATAATTCTATTTATTAAGCCCCGTTAAAAGCTTGCAGTCGAGTAAATTAGCCATTTGGAACCGGCCAACATTCCGGTACGACAATGTAATTATTAAATTCCAGCAGTCACTGGGTCCCGCGTGCCGTGCTACGACGTTATCTTTTATTAATTTTATCTGAAATTGATACTTCTAGTGGAAATGTGTGGCATTTAACGCGTGTTCCTGAGATGGATGATTAATTCGCTGCTGGTCGCTGGGTATAAAGACCGGCCACGTGCGAGTCTGACTCGCGCACTGAGGGTTTTGTATAAATATTTCAAAATATACCTAGCGTATAAACGGTCGTACCCTTCAAAATCCAATGTTAGCTAATGCAATCAAAAACAACATGGTGCATTTTTATATTATTTGTTTTTAGATAGCAGTACATTTGCTTAACAAAATCTAATATTTAGAAAGAAAAGAAAGAAAGAAAGAAAATACATTTATTTAACGCCATAAAAACAAACATAGAACAAATACAAGAAATACATGACGCTAAACAGGTCCCCACTCATCATAATGCCACGGCAAGCCGTGGCGGCGCTGATTTTCAGTGAGGACCTTATCTAAAAACTAACTTAAAACAAAAAATAAAAAATAAACTTATTAAGTTGTATTGATTTAGGTTTCGAACCCGTATTTTTTGGTTATACGCGCTAAGTATGCTACCAACTGCATTACGTCAGCCCCTACTAATCCAGACAAAAATCTCAAACTCCGTCCAGCGCTCCCGAAAAACTTTTTAAATTTGATTAAAATCTAAGAAATTATCTATCACTAAATAATACCCCCTCGTTAATGACTAAGTATAAGTAATCAACTAGCATAACTTCAATCAACATAATCTTCTTTCCCACAAATTGGCCGCAGTAATACGTCCGTAACGAAGTTAGCGCCTTGAGGATACATGGCCAACTCCGGCGCTAGACAATTACGGACGTCTTGTGTATAATTAAACGTCCATCCAATGGGTGTGGATACACCCTGTATACTTGTATACACTAGCACAAGTTTGGGGGTTCGAATTAGTTGTAAAAAGTTCAGTGTCAAGTTGCGTCTATTGTAAAGCGTTTGATAAAATATAAAATTAAGAAAAATTTTAAATGTAATATTGTAATGAACTAAAAGAATTTCCTTGCTTACCCGCGACCTTATGATAGTTTATCTTATGCAAAATATGCTTGTTCATGCAGTTCCTCCACCTCCACACATAAGAACACACACAAATCGTACGATTAAAATTTATTAATATTTTGTGGGTAGTTTTGTTTTGTTTTAATTGAGAAAAAATATAGATGGGTACTTGGGGAGTTACAGTGACATATTAAAACAGGTGTGTGTGTGTTGTTGTGGTAGCATGGTGTACGGTTACGTGGTACTCTGAAGATGAGCTCTGGTTGAGTTCGAAACGCGTCAGTGTAGTGTGGTGGTGGAGGAACTGCATGAACACGCATATTTTGCATAAGCTTAACTGTCATAAGGTCGCGGGTGAGCAAGGAAATTCTTTAAGTTCATTGAGATGGACCTCCGCAAAGTAACGCCTGATTCAATAAATTATGTAATACCTACCTACATAGCTCCTAAGCTAACTTACTAGCGCTATTAATCTAAGTTATTAGAAGTAAAATATCATTATATCATTAAATACTTCTAAGGTTTTTTACTTCGCCATACGTGCACGACAACTAAGTCTGTGCCATACATGTGTTTATATACAGCCTCCTACTCTTCTCATCATCATCATATTCAGCCGTAGATCATCACTCTTGGAGATATGCCTCCCCCATATACCTCCAGTTGCTTCGGTGGGAAGCGGCCAACGTGAACTCGCGACTAATAATAAATTTTAATAGCTTTGTGTGTATATTGATGTCTCTTTTTTTTCTTACTCACCAGCGAGCCGCGACAACGAAGGCGACTCCCGCAACTACCGCTCCGCCGAGGAGCAAGCGCGAGACCTGGCCCGCTCCATTCGCCGAGAGGTCGCCAAGCTCGAGAGCAAGTGGAACTCGCTCGTCGACCGCAGCGACGCCTGGGGGAGGTGTTTGGATGATGCTGTACAGGTAAGAAGCACATTATTTCTCAAAAATGTCCGTAAAGGTTGACATTATTCTTTACATAACAGAAGGTGAAGTGCATAGTTTATGGTCAGCGAAAAATTAAAAAGTTGTAAAGATTGCAGGCGCGCTAGCTCGACGATAATAAATTAGCGCGCCTGCAATCAGTCATATTTTTTTTTTAAGTTAAAAAGGCCATGGATATGTTGGCACAAGTCGTATACAGCCAAGTCTAATGGCCGGTATCAGATATTTTGTTGGAACTCCGGACTTTTTCTATTGGGTCTGAAATAGCTTGTGGTGTTTTCGGTGGAAAAATACACCTGCAGTTTATTTTTAATGAAAAAAGGCGGGAAAGCATAAGAAAAATATTGGAATAAAATTATATTTTATAATATATTTTGAGAAAAAGTTTATTCTATTTCAGAATTATTCACCATTTTTGAGAAAAGCTTTATATTAGTCTCGGCTGGAAGAGTAATTGCTGGCTTCGTATTAGTTAAACGGACTCGCAAGCTCGTCCCTTTAATACTCATACTCAGCCAGCAATTGCCTACTTCCAGGCCACGACAATAATCTACTATTAACAGCCACTAGGCTCGTAAGCTTTAGACTTCGCGGGACGTTAAAACCAGCATCATCATCATTCAAGCCTATAATACGTCCCACTACTGGGTACACGCCTCCTCTCAAAATTGCTTGGGCCGCAGTTCCCACGCGGGCTCAGTGTGCATTGAGAACTTCACACGCACCATTGAATTACTTCGCTAGTAGAACGCTTAAAATACTCAAATCAAATAAAGTACTCAGCCGATCATAGACAGCGCTAGGACAAAAGTGTATCTACAACAATACCTTCACCTAAAGCGGAAGAGACAGAGCTGTATTTTATAACGGTTAAGCAATTCCCAAACAACAAATTAGGTTGGATTAGAATACTACGTTACTCTTAATATACCTACTCAAACAAGTTTCACTTTAAAATGCGTCTAAGTAAACGAAGCATGAAAGATAGTTGCGTGAAGCGCCATCTCTACAAGTTAGTAGGAACTATCTGCCTTGTTCGATGCGCGTCGCAGCTCTGCTGCATCGGCTTTGCGACATGATGTTTTACGCGGACATTACAGAGATGGCGCCACTGGCATGTTTGAAGAAAGCATCGATTTATGGGCAAATCAATAACCGAATGCGGTTTGTAAATAAGTTTTCGTATTCGCATCTGCGAAAGCGTTACTTTTTAACCCTTCACGCTTCCTAGAGATCAGTAGTCTTCTAGGACATTTCCCGCACAAAATAAGTTAGGGACTAATGTAGTCTCTAGGACGCGTGACGGGTTAAGTCGTTTATACCTTACCAAAAAATGGTCAAGTGCGTGTCGGCGCTCAGGGTTCCGTAGTTTAGAAATTATAAATAAACTTTTCAGCTATACCTAGGTACTATATTTCTATGAATTCTATTAATATTATAAGTTTAAAAGTTTGTGCGTTTGTGCGATACAATTTCATGTTAAACGGCTGGACTATGTATGTACCTAGTTGGGTCTCTGGAATAACATTAAATACGCTATTTCTTATCCCGATATTCCCACGATATCGAGATAAAGTTCTCAAATCTCAACCGCTAAGTTAGAGACATGGAATAAACGTAAGTGAAGACCATGTGACCATGGAGTATTTTTTAGCAAATTTCCACGGTTCTTTTTTTAAATATCGGAATTTAAATTCGACTGAGCTCATAGAGCCCATAGATACGGGATACATTGCAAGTTAAATACAAGCTTTTAATTAAAATAACATGTTATTCATGTCGTTATGATTAAAACTTGTAAAAACACGGTCAAATTGATATGTAAAACCAAATTAAGCTCTTTCAACGCCTGCATCATTTAGCAACTCACATCCTGTCACTTCTGTCTCGATCACTAATCGCTCGTCCGCATGCGCGTGCGCTGGTAAAGCGACGCGGAGCTTTAGACTCACACGCAGCTGACGGGTTTTAGGAACATTTCCGCCTTTATTAGCTATTGCCTGCGACTATGTCTGCCAATACTTTGTTTATCGCAAGAAACTATACAAATTTTTGGGATGAAAATGTCATCATAATCTGTTGAGGTACTTTAAGCGTGAAAGCATAACAAAAATAAATAAAAAAACAATCACTAACTATCATACTGGCATCCACTAGCTATACAATATACGACATTTTGCACTGACTGCCAGAACTGTTGATTTTTTTGAACATCGTTTTTTACGAAAGAAAATAAACCAAATCCTTGACTAGCAGAGATCCGTTCAGGGATAAGTCCGCCACCTTTTTGTACAATAAACTGTACATATAAACAAACAAACAATTGGCAAACTTTAAGATACATGAATAAAAGCGAACCTCTTGAGTGGAGGCCCTTTATGGGATTATGGCGATTTCTAAAAAAAATTGGTAATACTCCTCTTATGGTCCTCTTCGGTATGTATATTAGGTATATCAATCAAAGCCCATCACCTCTCCGGCCGTCCAGCGCGTGACGTCCGAACTGTACCGTCACGGTCACGGTGGCTGGATCCGAACAAAGCTCTCGCATATATCAATTATAGCGGTCATTGAATTAGACAGATTGATATCCACCCCCTGGACCCCTGCATGCCAAACTTGGGTGTGGGAAATTGATTTGTTTACTTAACTTGACGACTGGACTGTCAAGAGGTCAGAGAAACTGACTATAAAGCTTGAGGTCCCGGACTTAATCCTCGTTTGGAACAGATATTTGCATGAAAACGTTTGTTTTTGATTCTTGCACGTTTAGTATGTATTTAAAGTAGGTATATTTTGAACATGAAACTACCGTGGGACTCACTCTTATTAAATTATATTGTACCGGAACATGACGAGCTAAACCTAGTTTAAAACGTGAGTTATCCGGTGCAATATCATTTAATATTTAAGTATGTTATTGGTACAAATGGATTTTTAGGCATACACTATTTAAAATTAGACTTATTTAAAAATATTAATAAAAGTAAAACAAACTAATAACTAAACTATAACTAAAAGAAATTTAAAAAAGTATCCCCCAAGCCATGGTCCCAAAGATCCTGGCAGCATTTCCTCGCTCTAAAGCAATGCTGATACGTATGTTATTATTTATCTAAGTCGTTTTCTGTTTCATATCATATCCATAGTATAATTGCCCAATATACGAGTAATACAATATTTAGAATGCCTTAATAATTTATGTGACGTCAGTGATTACAACCATAGTACAGTTTTACCTAACTTACACATCACTTTCTATTTGGGTTGCCTTACCAAGATATTCACTCCAGAAACCCACACCCTGATGGCCCTGATGCATACTAGATCTAATCCAACATGTCAGATAGACTTTGTGGGGGGAGCGGTCACTGTAAAGCGGGTTGGGGGGATTCAGCAAACTATTTTAATTACTAAACGACGCGATCCACTAACTTGTGAATCGCAATGAAATAGGTTGCATGCTTAATGGATACTGGGTTCTTGAAAAGTTTGAGACGAATGTAAGATTGGTTATTTGGAGTCTTTTTGTATTTTTTATTTCAACTCCAAATTTGTTACTTTTACGGGTATCCCGTGAAACCATATCGAAAATACAAACTGAGACATGGATGCACAGAAAAACCAGAAAAAGAGACCAGCGCTGGGAATCGAACCCAGGTCCTCAGCAATCCGTGCTGCGTGCTTTAACCCCTACACACCGCTGGACAGGAATTAAGACACGAATTTTTCCTATGCATACATATCTCAGGTTGCTTATTTCTACTACGCTACTTATGCAGCAGCACTAGCGACATCTATGTTTTTCGCTCTCAACGAGAGACGTCACATTCTTTCGGAACCAACCGCTCACCCAGACAAGAGATGTCGCTACTAAGCAATCAAATTATGATTGGTTATTTGGAGTCTTTTTGTATTTTTTATTTCAACTCCAAATTTGTTACTTTACGGGTATCCCGTGAAACCATATCGAAAATACAACTGAGACATGGATGCACAGAAAACCAGAAAAAGAGACCAGCGCTGGGAATCGAACCCAGGTCCTCAGCAATCCGTGCTGCGTGCTTTAACCCCTACACCACCGCTGGACAGGAATTAAGACACGAATTTTCCTATGCATACATATCTCAGGTTGCTTATTTCTACTACGCTACTTATGCAGCAGCACTAGCGACATCTATGTTTTTCGCTCTCAACGAGAGACGTCACATTCTTTCGGAACCAACCGCTCACCCAGACAAGAGATGTCGCTACTAAGCAATCAAATTATGATTGGTTATTTGGAGTCTTTTTGTATTTTTTATTTCAACTCCAAATTTGTTACTAATAAAAATAAAAATTCCCGTGTAGATAAAAGTTTAAACCTATAGAATGCTAAGTTATCGATTCTAAACCAAATCAGGCAATGTTGGGGCCAGAGGGCAAAGTTGAAGCAGTTTACGGTATTTAATATTTTGTGCTTTGGAATTGTCTGAAAATTGCTTAGATAGCGAAGTCAATGGCACGATCAATTCAAATCTATTGGTTTCGAATTTAAATTAGCAAAGCTCACTCAAATTTCTTTACCATTTCATTAAGACGCTCTTTCTACCATCAGTTTCGGCCATCATTAATGGTTTATCTTTCACATCGTATTGACTGATAAGTAATAATAATAAAACCGGCCAAGTGCGAGTCGGACTCGCGCACAAAGGCTTCCGTACCATCATCTATACAACATTAGACATTAGCGAAAAACGGCAAAACAAAAACGTTTATTGTATGGGAGCTCCCCTTAAATAATTATTTTATTCTGTTTTTTAGTATTATTTTTTTTATTCGACTGGACGGCAAACGAGCAAGTGAAACATCTGCAACACCAGGGGTATCACAGATGCGTTGCCAACCTAGAGGCCTAAGATGGGATACCTCAAGTGCCAGTAATTTCACCGGCTGTCTTACTCGTACTCTCCACGTCGAAACACAACAGCGCAAGCACTGCTGCTTCACGGCAGGATTAGCGAGCAAGATGGTGGTAGCAATCCGGGCGGACCTTGCACAAGGTCTTACCACCTGCTTGCTGTTATAGCGGCCACAGTAATATCTGTGAAAATTTCAAGTGTCTATTACGATTCAAGAGATAGAGCCCTGTGTCAGACGGACGGACAGACAGACAAACAGCGGAGTCTCAGTAATAGGGTTCCTTGGGCGCCCTTTGGGGTACGGAACGGTACCCTAAAAACGTTTAATTTTCATCAGTCTGGACCATCAGTCCGTTAGTCTCAGAGAGTAACAATAGGGATGACAACAGTCGACACGTATTTATTGGTTTATCAAATTATTAAAAATCGACAAAGGTATAGATCATCAAACCTCCGGAGTGGGGGCTTGTGACGTCACTATTAGGTAAAAATTGTACGATATAGTGACTTCACTCGAAACGTCTAAGCACTGTATCCTCGAATTTTTTTGTTTGTCAAACAAAAGCAGAAATACGTGTACAGTATTTTTTAATTATCTAACTGACTAACTAAACAGTTTATTTTAGTCGTCTAGCCTATTCTGTCGTCACTAACCAGAATGATGGACTGAACTGGTACCAGACTTAATAAATCTAATATCTGTCAATGCCATAGCTCAAAACATCGATATATTTTTTCTCTTACAAGTTTACGTAATAATCAGCCCTATTGTTATTATTTTGATGTAAGATACATCATAAAAAAACGATACAGCACTTAGATACTTGGTCGATTACAATACCAATATTACAAGCTCCAAATCTCGTGAAGATGTATCGCTTTCTCGGTCTATTGCCCCGCACCCGTATACCCCCTGTTCGTCAGCTGTCGATAGGTTTGCATTTTGTCGATAACAATGCGCCGAGTTCGTTATCTCGCTCGTTATGCGACCACTCGCGACGAGTGCGCCAGTGTTGTGCTTCGTCGATATTTGTGTCGATACTTTTTATTAGTAGAATTAATATTGACTACATAGTCGTTGCTATTAGATCAATAGATACTATCCTTAATTTATACGGCGCCCTACCCTATATATTCACTTTTTTATAACAGTTACATAGAAAACTGGATACTTATACTTAATGGGCACTGACTGTACAATTGCAAATCTGCCCCTGTAAACTCAAGTACGCACTTGTTTTTATATACACTGTAGATGTAATGACGGCAGAAGTATTCAATGCATTGTGATGACTGGACAGGAATTTATTAATGCAAAATAAATTAAAACTGTACAAGAACATAACACAAAGACAACTCAAACAGATGTGTACTGGTAACAGCCGTTGTCTGCATTTCGGTGAAACTTTGTGCTTTTTTGGGATAAAAAGTAGTCATGTTAATCTGAAGTAATGTAAATTGGTGGAAGGTTTATTTCAGATAGTCAAATCCTATTAGATTATTTAAATCTGGGCTCAAAATATTTCCTATGTTTAGATGTCAATAATGTAATAAATCAAATAATTTATTGAATAAAGTACAAAAAGTATGAAGTATGAAGTGTTACATTATTGTGGCAAGGGGTTTCGTCTCGATGTTTTAGAATGCATGGAGATAATTAGATACAACAGTATGGGGTCTATTATTAATGAGCAGGTAAATTTAGTTTCATCTCCCTTGCTACGGCTTGGATCTAATTTCAGCAATGGTAGTTAATAAAACATGCCTTGACAGTAAATAAATAAAAATCAAGGTAGTTTTGAAGGACGGTTAAAAAATGTATTAATAATTTGTAGGTAGTTTTGTTTTGTTTCATAAAACGTATGTGGTACTTGGGGAGTACAGTGACAAGTTAATACGGTGGTTGTGGTTCGTTAGTCTAACAACTGGTAGCATGGTGTACGGTTGTGTCACTCTGAAGATGAGCTCGGGTTGAGTTCAAACGCGTCAGTGTAGTGTGGTGGTTTGTGTTATTTGTGTGTGTTCTTACAGTGTGGAGGTGGAGGAACTGCATGAACACGCATATTTTGCATAAGCTTAGCTATCGTAAGGTCGCGGGTGAGCAAGGAAATTCTTTTAGTTCAGTAATAAATCAATTCAATTACCTAACAATGTCACAATTACATGAATGTTCTTAAAATTTTACTTTGAATATATTAGACATACATATTTTACTCGCACACATGTATTGTAATCTTACCTAACTATTCTGTCGTGCTTTACAATTATACTTTATAATACTAGCTTGCCATCACCCATTAATCGACTTCCAAACGTATCGATAAACCCCCATCTCTATCAAATATTCGCAGTGGTTAGATCGGCGCTCGTTAGTCGGCTCGCAATCCGTCTCGGTTTTTACTGGTACAGCTGGAAATAGGTCGGTGGGCGAAACTGGATGTGTGCGTGGAAAAGATTGCCCACTGACCTACGAGTATACTATAAAGTACAAGTAAAACTTTAAAAAAAATCTATTAGTCTTTTTCTAAGTGGGTCCAGTTTGTTTCATTGATTACCCCTACATACAAACATAGGTACACATCATTATCTCAGCCTACTTGCATTAATCCTATGCGGATTCGCTGCGGATCGGCAGGGACCTCTGCGGATTGGGCACACACATGGTGGAGAGCCGTGTGGCCTAGTGGTTTGGCCTATCGCCTCTCAAACAGAGGGTCGTGGGTTCAAACCCCGGCTCGCACCTCTGAGTTTTTCCAAATTCATGTGCGGAATTACATTTGAAATTTACCACGAGCTATGCGGTGAAGGAAAATATCGTGAGGAAACCTGCACAAACCTGCGAAGCAATTCAATGGTGCGTGTGAAGTTCCCAATCCGCACTGGGCCCGCGTGGGAACTATGGCCCAAGCCCTCTTGTTTTGAGAGGAGCCTGTGCCCAGCAGTGGGACGTATATAGGCTGGGATGATGATGATGATGGTGGGATTGCTTCGCTGTGTAGGTTTCCTCGAGATGTTCGATGATTAATTTCGAATGTAATTCGCACATGAATTTCGATAAACTCACAGACCTGAGCCAGAGTTTGAACCCACGATCCCCTACTTGAGAGGCCATAGGTCAAACCACTGGGCCACCACGGCTTTTTACATTACATTATTAAAGGTAAAATCAAAAAACTGCACACAAAGTACGTCTCCTACAGTACACATTTTAAGTTATGCTAAAGCCCTTTCGATAGTATGCAGCAGAAAGTGAAAAATGTACCCTAATATATAAGAAGGGGGAGGTTCAGAGGGTAGACAGGCACGGACAGACGTGCGTGTGCATATATTAAGCTTAGAGTGCTTCCCTGTGATTCTGTTTAGGCTGTGTGCACAGCATGACATACGACCATGCGGTGTAAATACCTGTAATTTAGAATTCCAATGTACCCCTGCTGCTGGTATATGCAGGGGATGTTGTTAATAAATATTTTTTCAAGGTAAAATAATTTTAAAAAAGCTAGATAAACTGTAAATTAATTAGTAGGTACTTAATAATACTAGCAAGCGGTAGAGTGGTAGCCAAGATTGGGTTGAAGATCGGTGGGCTGAACTGTGGATGAAATTGGCACAGGACCGGGCAAAATGGCGTGAAAATGAAGAAGTCTTTACTCAGCAGTAGGTGCGTGGATGTGGGCAGGTTTGATTGAATAGCAATACTTGGCTATAAATACATTTCACGCAGGTAACCTATATATACATTATATACTCAGCGGCACAAAATTTGGCCCACTCTACATACAAAATGACATTACTGCATATAGTGCTGTATATAGTCTAGTACCGTGCGTTTTAAGCGAAACTTCTTTCCTCGCACGACGAAGATCGGGAATCAGCTTACTGCGGCAACATTCCCGGAGCGTTACAACTTAGGGATCTTTAAAAAACGAGCCTACCAATTCCTAAAAGGGTCGGCAACGCACCTGTAATTCCCCTCGTGTTGCGGGTGTCCATGGGCGACGGTGATCGCTCTCCATCAGGTGACCCGTCTGCTCGGTTTCCTCCTCTTATAAAAACCATTTGAGGGCCAGATTTTTGCCGCTTAGTATATTTTTACTGGAAGAAAATATTGGGTTTAGGCTTAGCTTGGCAGATGGAACTCACAATTGACTCGCAATAATAATAATAATACTCTTTTGTCCTTTAGATGAGTGCGAGTTATATACAAATAATAATAATAACCTAACCAACAAAAGTTGGAAAACCCCTGACTTTGTCACCTCAAAGTTCAATATCTCAAAAACGGCTGAACCGATTTTGATAAAACATGTCTAAGAACCCTCGCTAGAAAACTTGCTTTTAATTAAAAAAAAATCGTTTAAGAGCTACGGTGCCACAGACAGACAGACAGACACACACACAGACACACAGCGTTCAAACTTATAACACCCCTCTTTTTGCGTCGGGGGTTTAAAATAAAATCATTACACTTGATCGATTCAGGCGTTGCTTTGCGGAAAGCACAACACATGTGTTTTCATAAACATAAACTAATATCTTTTGTGTGCAAGTGAAAATAATGTACATTAAAACATATGTGTAGCATAGATTTAGCTGTTCATCACATGTGCTGGCATAGTAATAAAGTTTAGTAGATAATGATACTGGCATTTCAGAACACTTTAATTTATTTACTAACATAGCGGTAGCGTTCTCTTTCTAACACACTACAGATCAATGGGTTTGAAATACACGTAACTATGTATTTGTTAGAATTACACCTCTCCATTTCTTCCGTGGATGTCGTAAGAGGCGACTGAGGATATAGGTTAAGGTATACCGTAGGCGACAGGCTAGCAACCTGTCACTATTGTACCGTTTTTGTCAAACTTAAAACGGTAACGTTTCGTGTGCTCTGCCTCTGGTCATACAGGCGTGATAGTTGTGTGTGTGTGTGTGTGTGTGTGTGTGTGTGTGTGTGTGTGTGTGTATGTATTTATAATAGAATTTTTTACAAGCTTTTATATTATATTGTTTAAAAGGTAACGAATGTAAATGAACCTTTATTCTCTTTAACGTAGATAAGTTAATTTATCAGCTCATTGCAGCAATTATTTATTTTAATTAGTGAATTTATTGTATTCACACAGAAATGAATGCGCAAATATTGCGGCGAACCATGCATACTAAACGCATGTTTCACCAAAAACCTACGAAAAACAGCCTTAAGATCACGCTTGAAAGTATAAAATCCAATGTATCCACACGGGTGACTTTTACGTGGACAATTCAAATTAAACTTTATAGCGTGAGGGTGAGAGTTGATTGTTCGTTGGAAGACGCAGTGTAAACACTTATACAGGGTGGTTATTATAATAAATTGTTTTGCGGTTGCGGCTGTATGTGCCAATGTTTTGTCGGATTGCATTTTCAGCTAAAGTCAACCTGTATAATGTGCCGTGCGTGCGCTCGTGTGCGTATGTATTTATCAACAAATAATAAACCCTTTTTTTGTCAATAGATCAAAAAATACAAGAGTGGGGAGACTCGTAACGTCATGTGGTGCGATACCTTTTGGGATCGCTTCCGTTCGCTTTTTTTGACCTATTTTAATTTGGCATAATTCATTTCGCATAACAGTACAGTCGCATAGTAATACTTTGACCACTACTTTCTTTGACATATTACGGTTTTAGAATAATTTTAGTTGGACTAATATATATTGGATTAATGTATATTATACTTACATACTATTATTTAGGCTAATAATTATTTGACATATTTTTTAGAAACCATAATTTTAGTTCCAACATTTCATTAAACATAAATTAGGTTAGGTTAGGTGATATGTTGTCAAGACGCGAAGTGCCTAAATTAAGCAGAATAGGAAGGTCCACTTTGCTTTTGTTCCTAAACATACCCGTATTAGCACTAGACTGGTATTTGGAAAAAAACGCGCGGCGCATCAATCATCAATATTATTTTGACACAACCCCTGTCACGGACGTCAACAAACTATAGTAACTAAGGTTCACAAATCCGCGCGCCGTTTTGATGTAAGCAACATGTAGTCTATACATAGATGTCAATGAATTTCTTGACGTTACCGGCCTTCAAAAAAGCCGTCAAAAAAACCTGACGACACTAACGCCATCTAGCGATATTTCGCCTGTCTTTTAGCACTTATTGTACAATCAACAGTTGATCTAACGGTTCGTCTGTCAGTATTCAGCCCTAGTGTGCGGGGACCATAAAACTGAGTCACCCACACAATACGAGTAAATTGACCTTCCAGCGGGACACTGTGTGGTGCAATTCATTTGGCGCTCTTTGAGGAAATACACGGCTTAGTGATGAGCGGAGCGACGAGCGGAGTGTAAACCCGGATTTTTAAATTCCATGGAAAGAAAATAAGCAGTTTCGTCATTGTCAAAGTGACATTTCAGGGGATCTCAATGTATGGGCCAGCTAGAAATATTATATAAAGTTCTGTTGTTACCATGTTTTTTTATTTTTCCGATAAAAGAGCCTTTTTTACGGGAGACAACTTATAAGTCGTCTTTTGACTGAGAAGTACTCGGACCGGAGTCTATCCTGTCATACAAAACAACGGAAAACGTAACAATGAACAGCCTAACTACAATAAAAATATAACAACAATGTTAACAATAAAAAAATAACAGAACAAGACTCTCTGGAAATCGTTACGCATTCAGGCTCTAATATTAATAGTGCATTGAGTGACGTCTCGCGTCAAGCGGCCCACAGCTTAAAAACCCGCAAGTAATACCACGACAATAAATGAAATATGCATACGAAAACTGTATTATTTTTGTAAATTAATATATCAAAGTGTAAATGCCAAAATAAAGTATTCCATCAATTAATTAAAACCATCTTGATTATTTTGTACAATAAAGAGTTTGTTATTGATTATGAACAGTTTTTAAATGGGAAGTCAATTTCTGACAAACGTGGAAAGAATAAATATGTTGATTTCTGCAAATGTTTTTCGATAGCGGCAACACCTTTGTTTAAATTTTTCCATTGGATTAAAAATCCGGGTTTAGAAATGTTGCGTTAGCGTTACCCAATATTCCTTGGAAATTCATTTTTTTAAACAACTTCCTACTAAAGTCCTACTATTGTCGCTATACTCGAATTTACACAGGGAGACGTCTTATCGAAATTAAACGATAAATACTTTAGGTACAACACATTTTTTGCTGATGCACCACACTCCACCTTTGCCATACTAACTCACGTCACGTAAACAGTGTTCAATCTATCTAGCTATAGCCGAAAGGTACATCATAGCTGTTCCATTTAAAAACACCTATCACCTGTACAAAATCTATCTGTGATGACGAGATAAAAATTGATTGATTGATTGATACGAACAAATTACTTAAAGCAGTTTCCTTATCCATGGTTCCAAAGATGCTGGCAGCATTCCCTCTCAATAGCTAAGCTACTCGTAATTCTTTGTCTGAATTCATGAAGCTTCAAAGCTAGGACCAAACGGAACAAAGTTTGCCGCTAGTGCTCTTAGCTCTCCCGCTTTTCCTGTCCTACCATGCTCTCTCCCTCTTTCGCGTATATTCGCGCAAGTGACAGATATACTGCGCCGCCGGCGCCGGCGCTGCTCGGATCCACAGCCATAGCTATGCTTAATGATGTTTAGGATAAATAAGACATAGTGACATAACACAGGACAGCTACGCTATGCGGATGTTTCGCTTTAAGTATCTTGGTCTATCTTGGATCAAGACTTTAAGCAACATTTGTAGTTTGTTTACCAAAAAAAAGTAAATTTTAATTATAAAGTTGAAAAAAAATATAATGGTTCATAGTAAGTAAAAATATAGTCACAAAACTTGTAAATAATGTCATGTTTGACCTCCTAACTTCGCTGTGATTTAATTTTAACTCCCGACGCACAAAGAAGGGTAACGTGTTATAAGTTTGACCGCTATGTGTCTATCTGTTTGTTTGTGGCACCGTAGCTCTTAAACGGGAGGACCGTTTTGAATGCAGTTTTTTTTTTATTTAAAAGCAGGTTTTCTAGCGATGGTTCTTAGACATGTCTCATCAAAATTGGTCTGACGTTATTGAGATATTGAACTTTGAAGTCGGGGGTTTTCCAACTTTTTGATGATTAGGTTATTATTTATACAGGATAATAATGTCATTTAATTATGATTAATATTTGAATTTTATCTTTCACAGGTAAGCTCAATTGTCTGTCACATACTTTGCTACAGCTGTAAGTACCTACCTAATATAATCGCAGTTTCTTCAAAGTAATTTAAGATAAGTCATTGAATTAATTAAAAATAACAATATTTTTAAGAAGAGAAGAGATGTAGAGATTAATGTGTTATTATTTACATTAGAGAGTGCAATATAATAATGCGTTTAGGGTGCTGATGGGGCTGGGGCGACGTTGCAGTGCGTCCGGTATGTTTGCGTGCGTGCGTATCGACGGGTTCCACGCTATTATGCGCAAGCGCTGCGCCGCGGCGATGCAGCGCGCGCGCCAGCCCCAACCGCATCCTGAGCACGGTCGCTCACCGTTGGACAGCCCAATAACAAAACATTGGCTGAGCCTACATGCAGCGGTCGTTGACAGTCTTACGTCGTTTATATATGACTTGTACTGTACTACTAACCTTAGACTTTAAGAGTGACTGTATCTACTAACAAAGCTATGGATTTTAATCTGAAATAAAAAAATATTATTATTATTATTATTATTAATAGACATTGTTACACGTGCCGTCCAAATACAACTTACTAGGTAACCATTAGTTGGCTTGCATTTACTCATGCACATAAATTTCAATTCAACTAATTTAATCTAGCCGCCGCGTTCGGTAATTAACGAATTACTTAATATTCATCACTTACAAATTAAACTGAAAACAGCTGTCTGTTTTTAAGATATTTTAGTACAGACATTATTTTTAGCCGTGGTGGCCGAGTGGTTTGACCTATGGCCTCTCAAGCAGAGGATCGTGGGTTCAAACCCCGCTTGCACCTCTGAGTCTTTCGAAATACGTGTGCGAAATTACTTTTGAAATTTACCACGAGCTTTACGTTGAAGGAAAAAACCCTGAGAAAACCTGCACAACCTGCGAAGCAATTCAATGGTGAGTGTGAAGTTCCCAATCCGCACTGGGCCTGCGTGGGAACTACGGCCCAAACTCTCATTCCGATAGGAGGCCTGTGCCCAACAGTGGGACGTGGGATGATGATGACTGTGTCCCACTACTGGACAAAGCCTCTTGACTCCCCAATCTTCCTATCCAGAGCTAAATTTGGCCAATTGATCAGTTCCGCGACTGGGTAATTTTTTTTGCTGGGTCAGTAATTCTACTACTTGATTTGATGAATGATTTCTAATTGTACACTCGTTAGTAGCTTCTTGTAGTACTGTCGAGTTCATAAACTTGTGAGCAAAAATTTGATCAAAAATATCTGTACACGCTTCTTTCTACGCCGTTAACAATAGAGTCGTGTTCAGATATTTTTGATCAAAATATAGCTCACAAGTTTATGAACTCGGCTGTACCTGCGTATTTAAAAAAAACATGTACAGACAAACAAACTGATTCGGGCACGTATCTGAATATCGTAAATTGAAATATTGATAGTTAAAATATTGACGGTCAAAATATCGAACCTAACCTAACCTGCTTTCGATATTTTGACCGCCGACTTTTTAACATTATTTATATTAATTTTCGATATTTAGATACGTCCCAACTGATTCATGTACCTTTGTTACTATGTCATATGGACATCTAGTGAAACATTTGATGATCAAAAATATCTGAACAGATATTTTTGGTTAAATTTTTGCTCACAATGTTTATGAACTCGACTGTACATGAATCAGTTTATTCTATTATACCTAGTGTATCTAAATCAATCTAATAAGCAAAATCCTTCGATAGTCTTCTGTAGTTTTTTATTGTCAAGTTCGAGTGTCAGTCATATATAAACAAAAATCATAAGTCAAAAAATGGTAAAGGCTTGTATCAAAAAGGTTCTGCAACACCTAGGTAGGTACTTTTTTAGCCGCCAAGTGGTTCTCCTATCGGAAACAATCAGTCCTAATATCGCATCGCATTAATATGTTAACGACTGCACAGTGGTGTGATTGGCTGGCTGGCAGCCAAAATTGAGATTGCGCTTTTTCTCACTGATGTATGATCGCAGATAACTCGGTTTATTAGGAGGTACCGAAGATAATTTGTATGGTTTTATAAGTAAACTATAAAATCATATTATTATGACTCTAAGAAAACTGTAGAGTTGCAGTGTAAAACAAAGTTTCTTGTCCGCGGGTAACACTACGCAAGAAAAAATGGGGAATGTCTTTAAAATTTAGAAACGCTTGAAACTTTTTATATCAATAGGAATAACCTTTCTAATTAACAGAAAAAAATATCTGATTTTAAGTAGCATCAATTAATTTTAAAAAATGAAAGAGTTTTCTTTACCGCCAAATTACGACAGTCCGGTCGGTTACGGGTTGTTGCATAGTCCAGAATAAAAAACATTAAAAAAGAATTTGTGTCTTTGACTCGATCGTTTTGACAGGTGGACACTCTTTACCGGGCGAATAATACTGACATGGAAATACCAACCCTGTTTTTCATTTACACGCCCATAGAAATTGTCATTGAGCTTCTACTTCCGGATTGCTACCACCATCTTGCTCGCTAATCCTGCTGCGAAGCAGCAGTGTTTGCACTGTTGTGTTTCGGCGTGGAGAGTAAGACAGCCGGTGAAATTACTGGCACTTGAGGTATCCCATCTTAGGCCTCTAGGTTGGCAACGCATCTGCAATACCCCTGGTGTTGCAGATGTTTATGGGCAGTGGTGAACTCTTACCATCAGGAGACCCACTTGCTCGTTTGCCATCCAGTCGAAAAAATAAAAAAAAATTCGTGTGTAATACTTGTTTTCGAAATAGAGCTTTCGATCGTTCTCGTCACGCCTGCGTAGCGTATTGCATTTAATATAAAATGTATAGAGTTGCTGTAGCATACTAAGATATAATAAAGCATTTTAAGATTCTAACATAACACCTTAAGCTCGCGATTAACTCTAAAAAGTAAACTGTTTACTTTATTAAAGTTTACCAAGAATATCAAGTACGTAGCTGTATAAATTTATGACGTTATAAAATTAACTTGACGACTTAATAAAGTTTAAGTATAAAGTTGGAGTATCCGCTAGACAAAGCTGTATATGGAGCACCAACAATGAAGTCATAAAAAGTTTTAAATCTTTCGACCGAATCAAAATAACGTTTAGTGATGATAATTTCGGTGAATTATTTGAGCCATTAACGAATCTAAATTGCTTTATGCTTTTTTTAACACGTCGGATATGAATTAAAAAAAAAATGAAATTTTGCATGTTTAAATGTTTGTCACCAGTTAAAATTACTATTTGAAACTTTTCTTTATATATTTTTTTAAATAAATAAATCATATTTGGCCTTAAACGAAAATATTGGGCGACAAATAGAAAAAAAAATGTTTGTTCCCTTCGACAACAACATATTTATACGAAATGCCAAAATGCTACTCGCGATACATTGCAGGGTGCAAGTGCCACTCTGAACAGTCTTAATTAACCAAAAATGAGGATCTACAGTGGCTGAGCTGCGCACAGTGGGGAGAGGAAGCGGGAGCGATGGTCAAAACTGAGAAAATTTATTACACAGTGGAGAAATTGCTTCTGCACTCGTACCACTATCGAAAAGACCAATTTAAATAAAATGAGACTTACAGCCTTATTTATAAAAAAAAAAACCTTAATTGAAGTTTGATCGGTCTGTTACTTAGCAGACTGATTAAGCTTGTTAGACGGTTGTCAAGAAGTATGATTCATAAACGCTTGCTGGTTGTTAAGCTGCTGATAGACGGATTAGACGCGTTATGTTAGCCATTTTGAAAAATCAAAGACAAATAATGGCCTCATCGAGAATTTAAAAAAAATTGCAAGCAGTGACAGCAAAAGCATCGGGCCTTCAAGGAGCCTTCAAGGAGGCTCTAACTTTTTATGAATAAGGCTGTTAATTTATTGGTGTCATTTGTAACTTTTTTATATTCTTATTTATATATTTTAATATTCATATACTTTTTTAGATATTTCACAGAAACCTTTTCCGGAAAATCACAAACATAATAAAATAAGAATTAGCCAAAAAAAATGTATATTCTATACTCAAAATTCAAAAAAACAGGTTCTAAAGGTTACATTTTCGCTGCCGCTTATATCCACGTCAGCACTGAGCCGCTAGGTTTGTGTTCTGCCCGGTGTTCATAAATTCATAATTAAATAGCGAACTAGCACGCTCGTTACTGTTCAGAGCTCAAATTTTATTTAACTACCCGACATTCAGCTGCTGCGCGATAATCTTATTTACCGCACTTTTATTGAAAAAGTTTATTTTACTTGCTGTTTGAGTGTTCTTCAAACCGGCCGTTGAGAGTGTACGTACGAAGTATCAAAAGACTTCTGCAGAATATGGAGCTCTTGTGTTTTTATAACCTTTTATATGGGAACAGTAAGAGTAAAAAAACAATTACTATTGCTTAAATACATAGATTTGAATTATGATACAACGACGTCTTGACGATGTGATTCATCAACGCCCAGCTCAAATCTTGGACCTTAAAACTAAAAAATATTACTAGAATATCACGTTATGATGAACAAGGAACAAAAACGTCATAAAAATACGGGATCGAGAATTAAGAAACAACAAAATCGAGCAAGACAATATATAAAGTTTTTAATTTATTTTTTTATTCAAGCACTGCGCTCACAATAAGATGGTATTATTGAATACCATAATAGTAAATAATTCAGAAAACAAGTATGTACAAAACTTACAAGGTAAACTATATTACTGGTCTTATCTACCGTCTTTTAAGCATTTTTAATTTTCAAAATTTCCATAACTTCCCAAAACTCGTTTATCACTGGAAAAATGGGAAATATCTGCTTTGCGAAGCCAATTTCTTGGTTCCATAAAGTTCTTAGACAATGCCTGGTTGCCTGGCACTGTGCCACGCGCGAACGTATGAAAGTCATAACCGTGAATTAAAATATACACTCCTTTGTCCTCTTGAAGATTTATTTACTAGGTTTTGTCATTTGGACACAACAGTGCCTGTGTAATTGATGTTGGGTTTGCAAGTTTTTTGATAACTTGACATTTTAAGTCAGGTTAGCTGCAGCGCTTCGTACTGAATTCCGATCCATCCCAATGTGTGGATTGGTTCGAAGTTTGTTACGATGACATGTAAAGAAATGCAATAATAAGGTAACTTTAACGTTTTACTTGTTTTTATCATCTGATGAAACAGCTTAACTTAAAAAAAAAATGTTAAAAAAATATTTTTTTTTTAAATTTAAGCTGTTTATTTCAAGCAGAAAACAAAAAGCATTTTACAATAATTAAAGTGAGTCCTTAATCCTAATTTTAAGGATTTTGCGTGGCCTCAGTTAGCTCACTTAGACTAATTAAGTTTCATTATTTTCCATGCATACAACTTTGTTTTCTATTCAATGTCATGCACGTGACATATTTATACTAAAATGCGTCGATTTAACCTTTAGAAGTGGGTCAAAATTGATTACTTACGTAAAGTAGAGCTAATCTAAATAACCAACGAACTTTGCATGTTTCACTTAAATCCAAGTTATAATTGAAATATAAAAACTATAATTTAACACAAAAGTAACGAACCATCTCGAAACTTCTTCCAGCAGGTTAAATTAAAGTTTAACTGTTAAGAATTTATTATAGTTTGCCCCAAGATCCGATTGTGTCCAACTAAAATAACTGCTCAACTTTCGGATACCACTTAAATTTAACTGCCTTATAACTTAATTAAGCAGCAGCTTCCTTAGTTTCCGAAGTGTTCAGTAAAATGAATATTGTTTGTGAAGTTAAACTTTGAAATTTAAAGTGCTTGTCGATAAATAAGTTTGTAAAAACTGGAACAGAAGTTAATGCTTGGGGAATAAATTAGTGCATTAAGCGCTGCGTGTTTACGTGTGCACTTTTATTACGTGAAAGTTGTTTTTAAAGGTTTGTACACGGAAAAAACACGAGTGTAAGAATAAATATTAATATTTATTCTTCTTATTTAGTCTTGAGTGCCATTAAAACTACACCACAAAAATTACAACTGCAAATCTACAGCACAATCTGCGTCCCACTGTAGGGCACAAGCCTCCTCTCAGAATTAGAGGACTTGAGCCGTAGTTCCCACGCGGGAACAGTACGCAGTGGGAGCTTCTCACAAACCTACCATTGAATTACTTTACAAGTTTGTGTCTCATTCTGAGAGAAGATCTGGTGCCCAGCAGTGGGACGTATATAGGCTGGGAGGTTTGTGCAGGTTACCTCACGATGTTTTCTTCTTGTTCATCTTTAAAGCTTGTGGTAAAGTTCGAATGTAACTTTGCACATGGATTTCGAAAAACTCAGAGGTGTGAGTCCGGGCTTGAACCCACGATCCTCTGCTTGAGAAGTTACATCATAGATAGGAAAACCTGACAGATTGAATTTTTTTGAGCGGAATAAATATTCCCAGAATCGCACTGTAACCTAAATTAAAACTACATGCGGAAAACCTTTTAGCGCACAAACGATGTAACACTTCATTCGGTATATCGAAAACCAATGTTAACCGTACTTGATGCATAAACCTATTCATCAATGTAGCCATGCCACAAAATTCACGGCACGTAAAAAACCGGTAAAAACCCGGAAAATCCAATAATAGACCAGGACAGAACCGTTAACGGACGTTCGGTATTGCACTCGGTTTATTTAGGGGTTTCATATCGAATTGGCGAATGTTAAAAAAAGTACAAGCCTGCGTGACGGGCGCCCACTGGGTTCTCTGAGAGGCGGAATTAATAAAGTTGGTTGTACTGTTTTAGCAGCTGAAACAAGATCGACGAAGAATTTCAAATTAAAATACGAATATGCTATTCGTCTTATACCTATCTGTACATATATTCTAGCTTAGTGAACAAAACATTTTGTTTTTCTTTTTGCTATAATAATTCATCATAGCAAAACACAGCACACTGTGTAGCCCGTATGGATTTAATTACATATTACCGAAAATTTTAAAATGATCCCCCAATCAAAAGCTGTGAGGCGGATACATCTTTAACCTAAAAATAAGTGAAAATGAAAATAATTTATTGCATAAAAAACTTATAAACAAGAGTCTACGGCTCTGGATCCTGTGCTAGGAGTCCCTGTGTTACAGGGTCCAAGTCCAGGTTTTCTTTTATATAATATGAAAGAGATGATCGGCCCAGGCACCAATTCGTCAAAACGATTTTCTTTTCTTTCGGTGCATCTAAATTTGGTACAATTTTTGACCAAAGCTGTGTGAGTTTCAAACCACTGTGTATTGAGCAATAGTTACTTGCAAATTTGCTAGATGCAACGACGTGTGTTGATCAAATTTAAAAAAAGGAGTATAATTATGTTTTTACAATTCGATCTCGGTGCGGAATCAATCGGTATGAGACATTACACATTTAAAACCTTAATTACGATTTCCACACAGACTCGTAATAAACATTATTAATATCTCAATCAGACCCACAACGCTCCATTGATCTGTATCGTCATTGGCCGGGAACCGAACCTAAGACCCGGGGGACACATTGTGCTATTTATCAACATCCTGTACGCGCCTGAGGTGAACGCCCGGCGACCGAGCACGCTGTATAATCCCGCACGACTATGCAAATGCGATCTCGAATGCTGTATCGATTACGATGAGGTTTTCACCTCTAATTTGACGGGAACGGGTTTAATTTAGGGACAGATATAATTGTTTTCGTGAATGTATTCAGTGATGAGACTTACTCACACAATATATGTTAAGAGGATTAAAAATGTAGTCGTCTATTGTATTATAAGTCAGTCATAATATTTTTTTAAAGCAGATCTTCAATGTTATTTAATAGCTTATACAAGTATTAAACATAATAACATTTTTCATAGATTAGATTTGCTTTATTTAAAGTAAGAGATAAAAATTAAATACAAAAAAATACGCAACTTCATTTATAACAAAGTAAATTCGCTATTTAAAGTAAAGGATCGCCAATGCGGATCGAAATTAATTTTATTTAATAATATGCCTTAGATCACACCTTAGATACTAATGTCGTTAGGTATTTAGCTGTAAAAAAAAAACCATTACAAACAACCATTTAGCTGGTAAGGCACACTCACTTGACAATAGCAAAAATCTGCATATTTTTTTATTCTTCTATTTTTTTTTGTATTCTATAAATTTGTCGCCGTGATTATTATATACATACATCTTTGCCCAATTACAGCGTTCTGGCAGGTATAAACTAAGAATACCTATGCTAAAAACCGCGGACAGACGAACGGACATAACGAAACTATTATTCCGTTTTTGTCATTATGATTGCTAAAAATCGTAGCATAACTATTTTCGCAACTTTTTAGCTTGCATCCTTTTTTCCGAACTTAAAATGACGTCACGCAGGACCTAGCACAATAATTATGTAGAATATGCGCGCGCAGGGCGTAGTGTCATGGCGGCCGGCAGCCACGCGCACGCGCCGCGCCGCGCGACGTAAAAAAAGTTCGAAAATATTTGTGGTAAAAAAGCGGCCAGTATTAAATACAAGCTTTTGAGTGAGTGAATTTAAAAGAGTTACAGTGCGGTGTATTTTGGTGTTGCGTGCAATTCTGTCCTTTTTTTATCCAGTTATGGATCTGGGTTGAGTTTTTGTATGCTTTTGAGGATTATTGTTGTTGAGAAATAATGATGTGTTGTGTTTGAGGATTAAGTAAGCGAAAGTATTGGAAGCATATTTTTACATTCAGACTTTACTCGTTCCATGTTACTTACCAATTTTTAAAATAATATGGCTGATGGATGATTATCTATATTGAAATTAATGAAAATTTATGTTAAACGATCAATTCACAATTTTCAAGAAATATACTGAACGAAAAAAAATCTGGCCCTCAAATGTATGCAGTAATAGGTAATTCTGTATGTAGAGTGGGTCAAATTTTGTGCTGCTAAGTATATTTTCAATTATTGAAACGTAGATTTGTTAAAAGGGCTAACATATTTTAAAGAAGACCTTAGTACTCGTAATTAGTCTAATTTCCAATACACTCGGTTTAGAATTCCAGATAAACAATTAGGTAGGTATAAACAATTTTAACAATTGATAAATAAACAACACGCTACTGTATCTTTCGTAATCAGCTGATGTGATGGCTGTACGTCATAGCGTACAACTGCGCTGACATTTCGTTGTTACGTTAGTTTCGGTTGAAAGTATTACAAAAAAAAAGTATTAAAAATATCGATTTATTTTTAGCGGTAACTTTTTATGAATAGTTATCTATTATTTAAATGGTCATTCAATATCATGTTCTAAATTCCAAGTCAATTGACCCACTGGGAGTGCCAAAAACGCGTTAGGGTGTTTAAAATATACAAAGTAGTATTTTGTTATTTTACAATAATGATATGAATCGACTTCAAATGTGTTTTCATTTAAAAAGTATTAGCGTACTGAGCAAGGACTTAGAATTACGAGCACTATTGATTTGGACGAACAAAAGAGTGTTCTTATTCTTTTGACAATTTTGTGACTTTTTTTCATACATATGGATCGTTACGAAATGGACACATATTTTTTTTATAGAAAACTGGAGACCTTTTTTTTCTTCGTCAAAATCAATAGTACTCGTGATTCTAAGTAAGGTGAACTCAGAATTACCTAATTCTGGAAAAATAAATTGCGCCGTTTAAAGTAAAAATGCCTGACTACTGACATGGGCGTTTACCTATAGTGCAGGGTGGTTTGCACACGGGCGCAGTGGTCTTGTGGTCGCCGGGCCGCGGCACTTTGTACCTATTCCATTTGGACCGCGCTTTTCCTAGATGGCACTAAAGTAATAATTGCACACGGGCGCTACATGGGCTAAGACGCCGCTGACTACTGGCCCGATACGGGCACTAGGAAGCCTATTTTGACTCTTATTTCACATTCATAACGAATTGAGGTCGCATCATGAGCAAGCGCATACGAGGATTAATGTCTGTTTGTCTGTCGATCCGATAGGCTTATCTTATTACAATGCCGATGCGTTTCATGTGTCGGTCTATTTGTAGATTAATATACATTATGTCTCGAGTTACAGTTGTCGATCGGTTTATTACTGTCTAATAGTACCTTTATATTTATGTCCCAATGCTGGGCACAGGTCTCTTTCAAAATGAAGAGCGTGGCCGTAGTTTCCATGTGGGCCTAGTGCGGATTGGGAACTTAACACACACCACTAATTTAATTAACATGTTTCATTATGATGTATTGTGTGAGTAAGTATGTAAGTATTGTATTTTATCGCAAAGCTCGGGGGAAAATTTTAATTGATTTATTTATTTATTAATCTATGAAAGTTTATAGCATTACAGTAAATACCAATGTTTAGTCTAAAAAGACAAAACAATCACAATAATAAAATTGAAGAGATGTGAAATTGTTTGGAGATTTTCATCTTTGCTTTCCAGAAGCGACGTAAAATTAACTCAATTTATATTTATATAATTTCGCACATGAATTCCGAAAAATTGAGAGGTGACTGGGCTTGAACCCGCTCTTCTAGTTGAGAGGCTAAAACCATAGGCCACCACAGTTTTATACCTCATTTATAGTATTGGCTGATTTCCGTGACTCCTTTTGTGAACAATTCGCTTAGATCCTGCGGGAACTGTAATTTTCCGGGATAAAAAATACCCTAAAGTCCTTTAAGAGTCTCTTTTTATCTAAATCTGTATATACGGCTTAAACCATAAAAGGTACAGACAGACCGCGACTTTCGCATTGATAATATAGCAAGGATAGATTCTGTGCAGAAACATGATTTACAACTTCAATAAGTTTAAATTTAATATCCAGTTGACATTTACAACGCGAAAGTTTTTCGATAATTTAAATCCCTTTCGACGGCAAAATGCAACTGAGTAGGCGTCTCTGAGTGCAGAATTAAATGCAACTTTTCCCGCCATTTCATATTTAGAGCCACTTTCAGTTGCTATGTAATTGAAAATAAATCAAATCAACTTTATGTCGCTCTACCTTTCAAAAATTAGGTATCTATTAATTAATTTAAAACTTTTAGATGTGAATTGTAAAATGTGTGTGGTACTTAAGCGTTTAAAGTTTCAAAGTTTGCGAGTGAGTAATAAATGAACTATTTCAGTGGGATGAACCATTTCACTCTTGTTCAGTTGAGATCCATTTACTTATTTCAATTGGTACCTATTATTTTTAATTATTTGTATTACTGCTAGTCGCCAATCATTGTTTAATTAATAACCAGGCAGATTATCAGTCGTGATTTCATGCTATATCCTACTTCCTACTTATTAAATTATAAATGCGAAAATTTGTGTTTATACTTGTTACCCTTCACGCTAAAACGGCTGGACGAAATTTGGTACCTAAGTAGATAGCTGCACGTCTGGAATAACATATAGGCTACTTTTTATCCCCACATTCCCACGGGACAGGAATCTTGAAATTTCAACCGCTGGCTTTAGGGTCTTGAAATTTTGGACAGTTGTTCTTAACACAACCTCAATGAAGACCACGATATAATTTTGGGAATTCTCAGGGAATTTTGTAAGACCCGGATAGAATAGTAAACGCGTGAGAAGCCGCGGGTAAACTATAGTATTCAATATACCTAGTCTTGATTTTATGTGACGAGTTATCATCATCATCATATTAGCCATAGGACGTCCACTGTTGGACATAGGCCTCCCCTATAGACCTCCAGTTGCTTCGGTTGGAAAGCGGCTTGCATCCACAGTGAACCCGAGGCTTTAACTCAGCTCATCCGCCATCTCGTGGTGGACGTCCTACGCTACCTTCCCGATCTGCGGTCTCTATTCGAGAACTTTTCGCCCCCAACGGGCTCGGCTAGCTACCTACGAAACTCGAAACTCGAAGTTCGTATCGCACCGTCCCTCGCTCTCGTATTAAATAGTACTTATAAGTGTCAGAGGGACCGCTCGACACGAACTTCGAGTTTCGAGTTTCGTAGTGCCCTGCTGTTCTCAGTTCTCCGGAGCGCCAAAGTTCGCATACTATTCGCTAGTCATACTATAATTGAAAATACAACTGAAACATAGATGCACAGAAAAAACAGAAAAATAAGACCATCACTGGAATCGAACCCAGGTCCTCTGGTAATCCGTACCTGCGTGCCTATACCGCTACAACACTGATGGTCAACGGTACCGACACGAATTTCCCTATGCACCTAATATCTCAGCTTGTGTTTCTTACTTAGTCACTTAAGCAGCGACGCAGGCGACATCTATGCCGTAAGCCCTCAAACTTTTCGGCATTCCTTGGAACTAACCGCTCACCCGGACGAGATATCGTTTCTAAGCAATCAAATTAAGGTTTTTTTTGGAATCTTTTTGTATTTTTTAATACTATAATTTTGTCTGAACCATCGTTTGTCATAATTTTTTCCCCACTGAAATCTTAAATATTTAAATGGTCATCTTATAGAAAGCTATAGGTCAGGTTAGGTTTGTTTTATACAATTCTGAACAATTATTGGATTCAGTGAAAAAATATATGACAAAACGATTATTCTGACAAACATTACATTCGCACTTTCAATAAGTACCTATGCGAGCCGATATGGACCCCAGTTCTTCAGCATATTGGCGAACTAACATCATTACAATTAATCCAAACTAAACATCCATTACAGCCGTGGTGGCCTAGTGGTTTGACCTATCGCCTCTCAAGCAGAGGGTCGTGGGTTCAAACCCCGGCTCGGCCCTCTGAGTTTTCGAAATTCATGTGCGGAATTACATTTGAAATTTACCACGAGTTTTGCGGTGAAGGAAAACATCGTGAGGAAACCTGTACAAACCTGCGAAGCAATTCAATGGTGCGTGTGAAGTCCCAATCCGCACTGGGCCGCAAGGGAACTACGGCCCAAGCCCTCTTGTTCTGAGAGGAGCCCTGTGCCCAGCAGTGGGACGTATAATAGGCTGGGATGATGATGATGAAACATCCATTCGATCTCATTGATAAGTTGATAACATTACAAAGTGTACAGACCGCATGCGCGCGCATAAACATCATGCTCGGACGTGCTCGGTCGCCATAACGATCGAATTACTGTGAATAGTTGATAGTTCAATGCAGTTCGACACGAAAATTGATATAAAACGATAAGATAAACGTTGTTTAATATCATACGAAGACGATTTAGATGTGGTTATGTTTTTATATCATATTAAATAAATGACCGATAACTCACGTCTTAAATCGAGTTTAGCTCGACATGTTTCGGGCTAATCCGTAGCCCTCGTCTTAGAGCCCGAAACATGTCGAGCTAAACTCGATTTAAGACGTGAGTTATCCGGGTCTTTATATTTAATATGAGTGAGTCTCACGGTAGTTTCATGTATTTTATATCGTTTAGAATCGAATTGAAATACGATTTGTATTTGCTTTTTAACCGCCGACGCAAAAAGAGGGGTGTTACTAAGTAGTTTGATGCCAATGTTCTGTTTGTGGTATTGTAACTCTCAAAAGAATGGATAAATTTGGATGCGTTTTTTTTACGTCAAACGAATTTCTGTGTGGTAGTTTTCGGTTCAGCTGTTTAGCTTGAAATTTGAAATGACAATATCGAGGATTGTTCGACTTTTCTAGGTTAGTTAGGTTATTTATTTTTAATCTATTCACACGTAAATGTAATGATGAAACTAGAATAAATTGAAAAAATTAAAAGTATAGCTTATGCCGGGAATCAACACAGTTTATCGTTGCGTACAAATACATAATTATTTTCGAGCGGAAATTCATAAAAATATAAAATACGCAATCGGGGAATAAAACTTCCATGTTTGATTGTGTTATACAATAATTATGCACTTAGCTTGCGCGCCTGGCGTTACCTAAGTTGTGAATCTCCTTACCATAGCAAAGAGAGCTCCCTTTACTAGATTTTTTTATATCCTTCAGTATTTTAAGTACCTATCTTTGTAAGTACATCGCGTCGGTGGTCCGTCTCTGTACTTCATTTATACGTATTGTGATCCTAGTAACCTACAAATCAACACCAAACAAATTTTACAATCATCAAACAAATCTTGCAAGTCACATTTCACCGTGTCCCAGTGATTAGATTGACTTGTGCCCTATTTCACGAATCTACAATTTACAAGCGGTAGTCTTTTCAATGCATA
>NC_133491.1:960367-968890 GCF_025370935.1 Choristoneura fumiferana
GATCTTACAAAATCATGGAACTAAATAGTAACACCTGTGATTAAAGAATCAGAAATTTATATTAATAATAAAAAATAATATGTATTCTATTCTATAACACTATCTATTCAAAACGTAAGAACCCAATTTAGATTTTAGAAGAGGGGGAGGGGGGACTTTACCAGGCCCCTTAGAACTAGCGTGTCTTCATACGTACTATATATACTGTTACAACCGTATTTAACGCCTTGTAAAAAATGTATTTACGAAAGTCGGAGATGTTCCTTTAAACCAGAAATAAAAATGTGGGTTACGGTTATCCCATCGCCTGTCTAAGTAATTAACTGTCATACTCGATTTTGTCTTATTATATTCTTGATCAGGCGAAGGGATATATTCCTCCCACATCTTATTCTTCAGGGAAAGTCTTTAAAAGGAGATTTTACAGCTAGGTACATGAATTCGCTCTAGGTTGAACACAAAAACTGTTTTATTACTTACGCGAGTTTTTATGACACGACAAGACAATTTACCGGGCCATGGGAAGAATAGCTCCCGCACAGTTAAACTCTAATAAGGCCATGGGATAATGTCAACCCACATCCTAATTTTGGTCATACACAAAAATGCATGAATAACCTTTCAACACTCAAAATCTATAAAATATCAAAAAATTGTTCGATCTATGTACTTCTGTTTCATAGAAATTAAGGAAAGTGTTCCAATTTCTCCGTAGTTTACTGAAATTAGAGTTCAAGTGAATCTAAACGGCTGCCAAAGATATATTACGCGATTTAGAAGCGTGTTGTGAATACTGTTAAAATACTATTTTCAGGGATCGACAAAATATTTTGTAGGAGGTTTGGAGTTAAAACCTGACTACGGTAACCGATATAAGATGTGGGAGGAATATATCCCTTCGCCTGGTAAAGGGCACATCGTCACAGGCAAGTAAACGTTAATCAAAAACAAAATTTAACTTTTACAAATTTTGTCATTTTCATATTTCACACTTGTTTATTGTTGTTTACCTTCTCTTTGCCTTTGACATACTTTTTACTAAAGTATGTCACACATATAAAGTACTTTTTCTCTAATTTTGTATTGTAATTATTAAGTACCCAGTCGAAGAAAAGTATTGTAATGCCACGTAAGCTCGTGGCGTCCTTTTCTTACGATGTTCGCTAAATCTCACAATCGTAACTCGCGCTATACTCACCTTTTTTGAACCCTATTATACAACTGTTGCATAAATACTATTTATGATAGTTCCGAAAAGAGTGATTGAAGCCCAATATAAAGTGCGTTGGTGAGGTAGATGACTATAGGTCCACTCCTGCTGGCTCGTGCTGAGGCACCGACCGACTTCAGACTGGTAGAAAATTATTTTCATGGTTTTTTGTTATAAAATTTTTTTCGACTCGAATTTTTGCGCAAATGTGATTGCCCAGTGTTACATTGTAAAATATCTTATGATCGAATTATCCTTTTTTTTTTAATTTCGCTTCCTTTTTGCCGCTTTTGGGCTTGTCCAACTTAATTGATGCCCCTGAGCATGGCGATTAACTTCGTCAGAGGAGGAAATTAATAAATCATTAATAACATACAAACAAGGTCTAAAGCTACGTTTCCACCAGAGATGTGCGGGGTTGCGTTGTGAGGAATGTGTTCTTCATGAACCAATAGAAATGCTTCATTTACCTAGCCTCACTCCGCTCAGCTATTTCCACTAGAGCTGTGCTATGCTATGTATAAATGAAGTTGGAAAACCCCGAGTTTGTCGCTTCAAAGTTCAATATCGCAAAAACGGCTTAATCGATTTTGATAAAACATGTCTAAGAAGCATCGCTAGAAAACCTGCTTTTAATTTTAAAAAACCGCATTGAAATCGGTCTACCCGTTTAAGAGCTACGGTGGCAGCAGACAGATACCACACAGACATACAGACACACATAGCAGTCAAACTTATAACACCCCTCTTTTTGCGCCGGGGGTTAAAAATACATTCCTCCCAACAGATCCTCGCACATCTCTGGTGGTAACGCAGTCTAAAGTTGAACATACTTAGTAATCACTTAGTAGCATTCAATTAACAATTTAATCTCAAAGGTTATTCGTGATTTGGTTTTTGTTGATCCATTCTATACAGGCTGACTTCTAAGTCTTGATCATAAATTAGTATTTCATGTCGCATTGCCGTGGTGGCCTAGTGGTTTGACCTATCGCCTCTCAAGCGAGGGTCGTGGGTTCAAACCCCGGCTCGCACCTCTGAGTTTTTCCAAATTCATGTGCGGAATTACATTTGCAATTTACCACGAGCTATGCGGTGAAGGAGAACATCGTGAGGAAACCTGCACAAACCTGCGAAGCAATTCAATGGTGCGTGTGAAGTTCCAATCCGCACTGGGCCCGCGTGGGAACTATGGCCCAAGCCTCTTGTTCTGAGAGGAGGCCTGTGCCCAGCAGTGGACGTATATAGGCTGGGATGATGATGATGATGATATATAATGCATTGAACCATTTGTTGAAATTTTTCGGATCAAATTTGCGGTTTCCATACATTGACTTCGTTATTTTATTTGAACAATGTATGCTCGCAGGACTGATGGCCGATGGGGTCAAAAGGTTCTCGAATGGCGTCCGCGGACCGGGACACGAGCTGTCGGTAGGCCTCCAACAAGATGGAGCGACGACCTGGTTAAGATCGCGGGATCGCGGTGGATGCGGAAAGCACAAGACCGGTCTGAGTGGAGAGCCTTGGGGTGGCCTATGTCCAGCAGTGGACATCTTTCGGCTGACATGATGATGATGAATGTATGGGAACCGCAATTTTTTTCAGATGTGAATGAATTATATTGACCGGCATTAACTGACCATGAAATACTTATAGATCACGGATTAGAAGTCACCCTGTATTTATCTACCTATAGGTATGCGTACGTACGTGTATAGGTAGAGTCATTCCGTGGTTCTTATTACAATGTCATTAATGTCTAATTTTGACCAAATCACGCGTTTTCGTGGATGGCACTAGGTATCCGTTGTATCTAAAGGTCTCTACCCATCACACCGTACTAGACTCACTCCCTGTCTGATAGACGTCAAGTTGCCGATCTTGTGTCTCTCTCTCTTTTTCGTTGTTAATATCGAAAATACAAACTGAGCATGGATGCACAGAAAAATCAGAAAAGAGGACCAACGCTGGGAATCGAACCAGGTCCTCAGCAATCCGTGCTGCGTGCTATAACCCCTACACCACCGCTGGACAGGACGTACTCTGCTGGTAATCTAGACACGAATTTTTATGCATACATATCTCAGGTTGCTTATTTCTACTACGCTATTTATGCAGCAGCACTAGCGACATCTATGTTTCGCTCTCATCGAGAGACGTCACACTCTTCGGAACCAACGCTCACCCAGACAAGAGATTGCTACTAAGCAATCAATTATGATTGGTTCTTTGGAGTATTTTTGTATTTTTATTTCAACTCCAAATTGTTACTTTTACGGGTATCCCGTGAAACCATATCGAAACTTGTTGATCATATTTTATATTAATTTTCAAATTCAAAAGTTTATTTCGGATCTAAAAATCCATAATGTTAGTTTACAAGTACTTAAGTATAGGGTTATTAACACAAATAACAACACATAAAATCTAGAAAAAAAAAAATTGTAAATTTGTTATGAAATAAACAGTTATAAATTGAATTTAATTTTTTTTTTTAGAAGCGGCGTGGCACGGCGGCGACTGGCGCGAGCAGCCGCACCCATCGCTCCATCAGGGGCGAGTCCCAGCGCTGCGCCAGCACGCATATTAGAGCCACTAGTAAAACGACCAGAAATCGTAATTTATTAGCCTTGCCAGTAGTAAGTAACAATAATGTCTCGAATAACGCTCCTGTCGCAAGAATGTGTAGACATTTTTAATAAAATTGATCTTGAGTTAGACATAACTCAATATGACGCTAGCAAAATATAGTACCTAACTGGACATTTTGCCCTAGTATTATGACTTACTATCTTGTGTCCCAGTAATCCTGTTTTACGTAATGTGCTTATTGTATTGAATTGCCGCATTGTTATTTTTGTATTGTTTTTTTTCTCTCTTACGAAAGTAACAAAAGTATTCAAGTATGAAGAGTGTAGCCTTCTGAAGGTTCGCTTTTAAAGTTTCATGTTCGTTGCCTAGCAACAAAGAGTGTATTATTTTGAATTTGACGTATAGCTGTCACAAAAGGTTACTGAACTGCTGCTGTGTTTGAATACTTTAGCTAGTTTTTTTTTTATTTTTTGCAGTATGTTGCACCAGTTATAATCAATTGATTTTTCGTATGGTAGTAGCTTATACTATTTGCAATTTATATGATTTTTTTCATAGGTGACCTTCAAAAAAACTTGTTATAAAAAGGTGTCAAAAAATAAATTGTCATTTTTTTTTCACGTATAAAATATTCATAAAATTGTAGGGTATACTCCCGCAAAAACTACGCAGCTGTGATTTTGTTTCAATGCTTTAGCTGCTATGGATTAGGAAAAAAACGAGTTTGAAAAAAAAATGTTAAGGAAACACATTTTTGACATTAATCTCTGTGACAGTTCAAATAAACTTAGCTATCGTAAGGTCGCGGGTGAGCAAAGAAATTCTTTATGTTCTGTCTGTCTGTCTGTCTGTCTGTCTGTCTGTCCGTCCGTCCGTCCGCGGCTTTGCTCAGGGACTATCAATGCTAGAAAGCTGTAATTTTGCACGGATATATAATATACGTAAACTATGCCGACAAAATGGTATAATAAAAGATACAAAAAAAATTGGGGGTGGTTTGTTTTTTCTCATTCAACCTATCGTTGTGGGGTATCGTTGGATAGGTCTTTTAAAATCATTTGGGGGTTGCTCAAACGATTTTTCGATTCAGTGATCTGTTTGCAAAATATTCAGCTTTAAATTGCAAATGCTCTAAATCTAAGCCGGTGGGTGGAAACATTTGAAAAAATTCAGGATGGTAGCCAGTATATCAAACTTTCAAGGAAAACTATAACGGTTAAGTTTGCTTGAGAATTATTAAGTTTAAGAGTAAATAGCAGCCTAAGGTATCAAATATACCTACTAAACTTGGAAGATTCCGTATAAATTACGAGTACGATGTCCTTAGAAAAATATTACTTAATTTTTTCGTAATGGCTACGGAACCCTATTTCGGGCGTGTCCGATACGCACTTGGCCGGTTTTTTACATTAAAAAACATTCCTAATATCATTAGAAATTAAAGACAACAAACGCAACATCTTATTTGTCTGATAACCTCAAGATAAGGTCACGCAGTGGGAGTGACATTAAACTACAAAACGGCGTAACTCACAGTCGAAATTTACAAATAACAACCTTATCAATAACTGATTAAGAACCAAACTCATTCAAACAGCATCTAAATTAGCGCTTTATCTTTTAAAGTTTGAGTGTGTTTGGATGAGTCATGTATTAGGAATGTATGTCTTTTTATGGAAGAGTTCCACTGATCCAACTCTAACATAGTGTAGACGATTGTTTTTTCGGAGTCTTTTTGTATTTTTTATTTCAACTCCAAATTCGTTACTTTTACGGGTATCCCGTGAAACCATATCGAAAATACAAACTGACACATGGATGCACAGAAAAACCAGAAAAAGAGACCAGCACTTGGAATCGAACCCAGGTCCTCAGCTTTCCGTGCTGAGTAGAAATAAGCAACCTGAGATATGTGTGCATAGGAAATATTCGTGTCTAGATTCCTGTCCAGCAGTGGTGTAAGGGTTAAAGCACGCAGCACGGAAAGCTGAGGACCTGGGTTCGATTCCCAATGCTGGTCTCTTTTTCTGGTTTTTCTGTGCATCCATGTATCAGTTTGTATTTTCGATATAGTGTAGACGATTGAAGATGGCGAAGTGATTTGTGTGAGTACCGTAGAGCACTCGGTAGTTTATGCGATAAAAGCTCATTATTATTATTTAGCACGGAGAGCGGATGGCCGTTGGGGCCGAAAAGTTCTCGAGTGGAGGCCGCGGATCGGCAAGCGCAGCGTAGGACGTCCACCAACGAGGACGGATGACCTGGTTAAAGTCGCGGGTTCACGGATGCAGGCCGCTGCCAACCGAAGCGACTGGAGGTCTATGGGGGAGGCCTATGTCCAACAGTGGACGTCCTACGGCTGAGATGATGTGATGATTATTTTTCAGGGGGCCTGACCTGGATTTTTGCGTGAAGATAACAAATTTTTAATCGATAGTCCAACATCCTGTAGTGGGCACTAGACAATCCTCATTCAAATCGGTCCATCCGTTTGAGAGCTACGGTGCCACAGACACACATAGGGGTGATACTTATAACACCCCTCTTTTTACGTCGGGGGTTAATAATAGTCTGTAATTTTTTTTTTATTCGACTGGATGGCAAACGAGCAAGTCTCCTGATGGTAAGAGATCACCACCGCCCATAGACATCTGCAACACCAGGGGGATTGCAGATGCGTTGCCAACCTAGAGGCCTAAGATGGGATACCTCAAGTGCCAGTAATTTCACCGTCTGTCTTACTCTCCACGCCGAAGCACAACAGTGCAAGCACTCCCGTGCCGTGCCGTGCGTGAATCCTGCCGTGTCACCAAGTAACATAGTTTTAGTGCTAGTTCTAGTCTTAGTTTTAGGTGGTACTTTTGGAGCCAAAATAAACCTTTCTTTCTTTTTTTCTTTCTTTCTTTCACTGCTGCTTCACGGCAGGATTAGCGAGCATGATGGTGGTAGCAATCCGGGCGGACCTTGCACAAGGTCCTACCACCTGCAAAATTACACTGTTTGATCCTATCCGTCTGTCCGTATGTCACAGGTATTTTATTTGGAAACTATAAGTGCCATAAGTATTAATTAAAGATGGTAGTACCTTTTGTACTATAGTGGAGCTAGGCTTGGAGTTTCTTTACGCGATAGAATCCGGAATACGGAAATTCGTCAAAGAACTAAAGTCATCGACATAGCTGGAGAAATTTGCAAGTTGGAGTGGCAATGGGCAGGTCACATCGCTCGAAGAACAGATAACGTTGGGGGAGAAACGTTCTTGAGTGGCGACCGGCCCGGAGGACGAAACGTCGGCAGGCCTCCCACCAGGTGGACTGACGACATCGTGAGAGTTACGGGACGGTGGACGCAAGTAGCGAGTTGTCGTTCATTGTGGCGTCCTAAGGGGGAGGTCTTTGTTCAGCAGTGGACGTCTTCCGGCTGATGATGATGATAATGATGAGATAAATCTAAGTCCACGCGGACGAAATCGCGGGCACAACTAGTCAACCATAAATCTGTTTTAGTTTCTTTCTGCTCAAATGTTCCGAGGATGCATATAATTTGGCAAAGTATCAATAAATACTTTGAAGTAAAAACCCACGATATAAAAGCTTATAACGTTTTATAGCTAACCGTTTGTTACCATCCGGCCGTAGGACGTTCTCTAAAATATGGTGGCACGTTTATATATTAATCGTGGACAAAATCCATTTATTTAAGCACACAAAAAATAACAAATAGTTTGTTATTCTTTATTTCCAAATATTTACACTGATATTGGAAATGTAATTCTTATTTTCAAGTTTTTATACTTACTGACATTTGATTGTAATTTATTATCTAATTTATTTTGGAATCGGTGCGTAACGAAGGATCAAAAATTGATATACTCGTCATGCAACAATTGATATAACTTTCATTTGATATAATGTAATCCGTTGCGTAGTTTTAAAGACCTAAGCATACATAAGGTCAGACAGCGGAAAGCGACTTTGTTTTATACTATGTAGCGAAAAAAGATCTGTGAAGCTTCTATCCCTTCAAATCATATCAAATGTTGTTATATCCTTTGAAATTATACAGTTGTAGTTACACGTGCAACTTTAGAAGTCTCAACAAACCCTACCCTACAAACTACTTACTTAAAAATATTAATTATTGTAAATGCTAACACGACAGAAATAATCAAAATCATACACAAGCACATGCAAACAGCGAATGAGTCACAAGCTAGTTGATAGTTCATACCGTTACTTAAGTTGTATTAAGTTCTATCTCATTAATTGATATATACTTACCAGCCATTAGCCCAGGAAGTGTTTAAGATTCGGCGCCGACAGTTAAACCGGCTAAGGGTGTATCGGGTCACGCGCAGTGCAGGGTTCTGGCAAATATTTTCGTCAGCTTCAAATTCTCACGATTATAAGCCGGAAGCCGATCGGCTAGTTTAGACATTTTCGGAAAATCTTTTTCATAGGTTCTTTGCCCTTATTATCCCTGAAGGGATCTCTGCCAGTCAACCTTTGAGTTGACCGTTTGACTAGTCTAACCGTTCCTGAGTTATAATCGTGAGCCGTTTTAATTTAGTAATTAGGTTTAGAGATGCTTTTATTTACTCATAAGATCTTATATCAATATGTCTCGCGTACTGATGTGCCAAAGGAAACTTTCCAAGATTGCGGAATTTTTCATAAAGAAAAATAAATAAGTGGCTAAGTTATCGACTCTAAATCGAA
>NC_133491.1:972760-975328 GCF_025370935.1 Choristoneura fumiferana
ATCATGAAATTCCTAGGCATATCATGAAACGCCGCCATATCGGTTCTGCCACTTCGCCGGCCGCTGCCGCGGCACGCTCGCTTCGCTTGCTCAGCTCGTCCGTTGTGGTCACAATTCATACTAACAACTCCTCGCTTCGCTCGCCGTACAAAAAGGATGATTCCCTCTTTTTCCTAAAGATACCATGGTACAATTTAAAGTTTTGGGGGGTTTTCAACAACTCTTTATTATATATTTCCATCTAAACGCGTTCGTACTCTATTGCACCCTTAGAACTACAGACAAAAACGTCACATAAGTAGTGTCTGACAACGCTCTACGAAGCCGAAATTAGCCGAGTCTCTTTCCAAAGACCGATGTGCAATCTTGGTGGCCGGGTACTGTAGCATCGCATCTCACAAACTAATGGACTGATTTCGATGCGTTTGTTTACGTGAAGTGAGTTTCCTTGTTGTGGTTATTAGCTACGTTTAATAAAAATCGGCTAAGTGGTTAACATAATATTAAGTTTCGAAATGACAAAATGATAAGTATTTTTCAATTTTAACTCTTTTGACTACCTATGTTGGTTAGGTTAAGTCATCGAGTCTTAGTGATTATAATTAGACTAATAAGATTAGGTACTATTTCTAGTAAAAAGGTGATCTATGTATGTACTCATCTACCTATTTAAAATAAATTAATTTCTTATACTTTTTCCAATTCCACTTTCACCTCTGTTTCCACCTAAGCGAAGGTCTCCGTTACAATAGGGCATACGAGTATTAGGCAAAGCTCTGCGCAGGGGGCGACACTAGCGCAAACCGCCATGACAACGTCAGTTCTCTTTATATTTTGTCGCCATGACAAATCATGACCAAAGAATATTAGTAACTATAGCAGGGTTTCTCAAACTTATGGCTCCACGTACCCCTGTTAAAGTTTCTAGACGACAGCGAACCCCTACCTCCCCCCCAAAGAAAGTAATAAAATTGACTGTTGGAGAAACTAAGTTTAAATATAATGACCCGGATAACTCACGTCTTAAATCGAGTTTAGCTCGACATGTTTCGGGCTAATCCGTAGCCCTTCGTCTTCGGAGCAACGCGACTCAGCGGCTGCTGCAACACTACAACACACTACAACACTAGTGTTGTGTGCTACCCTACATTTGACAGTTGTAATGATGATGAAAACGCGGGTAGTTGTGTGCCGGTGTCAGTTTCGTCGGGTAGTCGCGCGAGCAGAGCGGCGGCGTGTTGCAGCAGCCGCTGAGTCGCGTTGCTCCGAAGACGAAGGGCTACGGATTAGCCCGAAACATGTCGAGCTAAACTCGATTTAAGACGTGAGTTATCCGGGTCATTATATTTAATATGAGTGAGTCTCACGGTAGTTTCATGTTCAAAGAAACTAAGTTTATTTTTATTTCAATCACCATTATAATATAATGTATATTATTTATTTCAATATAAGGTAACAAATATAGGTTAGAATCGCCTTGCCAACGAAAATACAAACTGAAACAAACAACAACAAATAAAATTAAATAACAAATTTGGAGTTGAAATAAAAAATACAAAAAGACTCCAAAAACCAATCTTAATCATCTTGCCAGTCTTGCAGCCACCATCACGTAAACCTTGTCGCGAACCCCCTACCGTCGAATAGCGAACCCCTAGGGGTTTGCGTACCCCACTTTGAGAAACCATGAACTATACAAATCATGATATATTTATTAGTAACTAGCTTTTACCCGCGGCTTCGCACGCGTAAACTATTCGGTGAGGTAGCTACAATTGAAATTTTCGGGATTTTACAAAATTCCCCTGGAAATTTCCAATATTTATATCGTGGTCTTCATTGAGGTTGTGTTGTGAATAACTGTACAAAATTCAAGACTCTGAACCCAGTGCTGAAGTTTCAAATTTTTTTCCTATCCAAATTCAAATGCAAAATTCAAATTCAAATCATTTACTCAGTAAATAGGCCGCAATGGGCACTTTTACACGTCATTTTTTATACTACCAGCACTTTCGGAAAGACCATCATTGCCAAGAAGAATGCGTCGCAAGAAAATTGGCAGAAAGTCATTTTTTCAAAATAAAATAATTACAAATAAAATACTTAAATACTACAGTATACAATTAAAGAAAAAAATACGAAATAATAATAATAATAATACAGGGATGTATGGGGTCCCTTAGTTACAAACTATACCGTGGGAATATCGGGATAAAAAGTAGCGTACTTATGTGTTATTCCAGACATACGGCTACCTACATCCCAATTTCATGCCTCTAAGCCTAGCGGTTGTTATTTCGACATTTTATTCCTAGGTATCCCGTGGTAATATCGGGTCAAAAAGTCGTCTATGTGTTTTTCTAGACATCCAGCTTCCTACATACCAAATTTCATGACTCTAAGCTCAGCGGTTAATATTTCAAGATTTTATCCCTATCCCGTGGGAATATCGGGGTAAAAAATAGATTATGTGTTATTCCAGAGGTCCAGCTACCTACATACCAAATTTCATGGCTCTAAGCCCAGTGGTTGTTATTTCGAGATTTTATCCTTAGGTATCCGTAGGAA
>NC_133491.1:976596-997963 GCF_025370935.1 Choristoneura fumiferana
CATCTTCATCTCGTTAATATATACACCCCACCGTTGGGCACAGACCTAATCTCAGTATAAGAGGGCTTGGGCGTAGTTCCCACGCGGGCCTAGCGCTTATTGGGAACTTCACATAGATCATTGAATTGCTTTGCAGGTTGTGCAGGTTTCCTCACATACTTTTTCTTCAGCGTAAAGCTCGTGGTAAATTTTCGCTCAAAAAATTTCGAATAAACTCAGAGGTGCGAGAGCGGAATTCAACCCGCAATCCTCTGTTTAAGAGGACGTGGTCAAACCACTAGGTTGCTATAGCTTACATCACAGTATCATGACATAATCCATGTACATTAAAGTGCCATTGACCTGAATACGTAAATAAAAAACAAAAAATTAACTTCCATTTACCTAAAAGCCCTTTCAATGTACCCCGCAATTGTGAGTGTTGTTCGCCTAATTAGGATGCTGCCGTTGAAGAAATTGTTTTAAATTACTTCGTGCATTGACGGATGAGTTAGCCGCATTGTTAAAGCTTTAGAATAAAAGACGCATTGTATGTTGAACAAAACGATGCTTTCGTTTGGACGTTGCACGTGTAGTTGGAATGAGTCATGGCTTTTTTAAATGAATATAGGTAACTGCTTAAGTGTAGAGTAAATCTCACGTTTGAATGGAAAGCACAGGTGGACCGTAACTCTACGTCGCTATAATCCTGTAATGTGTTTTTTCTGTCTATCGATATGTGTACATAAATGTCCATCTCTTTTTCTCTCTTTCTGTATCTGTCTCTATTTTTTGGTTTTACCTGGCTACGAACTTGCAGCAACGGGATATAATTATATTCGTTGACGCCTCCTCTGTGTTTACTACTGTAGTCATGTTTATGACGAGCCAAACCACACGAAATTTAAAGCACGAAGTGTAGAAAAAAAAACATTTTACTGGTATCCCGATTCACCTCTGGCAACACTGGGAGCTGATACGACATTATGTTTTTTCGTGTCAAACCGAACCGGCGAAAAATCTGTTTTGTTATTAAAAAAGTGTTGTTGTGATCAAGATGAGCAAACGAAGAGCATTAAAAGAATTATTAAACCTGCTGGGAGATTCAAATGAAGGTATTTTTTCTTGAGATTCGTTAAAATCTAGGTGTGATAGATAGTATATCCGGTATCAACACTTTCCAACTGCGCGTAGATATTAATATCACGCTCTATTGTTTACGTTTAATAATAAAAAGTACGAAAGTACGAATATTACGTATAAATGCAAAATTGCGTTATCAACAGTGTTTACAATGTTTCCACACATCATCTACGCATCGAGTTATTGCGTAGAGGTACATACCTATTCTAGCTTATATAAATAATCTTGAGGTACCACGGTGCGGGTGCACGAGATTTTCAAAAACTCGAGGTATCACTGTGCGGATACACGAGTTTTTTACATATGTGTAAAATGTTAACCTTAAAGTTAAATAGATCTTATACTCGCGTACCACTGCGGCGGGTGCACGAGATATTCTTAAACTCGAGGTATCACGGGGCGGGTACACGAGTTATAAATCCCCGAAAAAAGGAATATAGTATCTAATGCAAAATATACTTGTCAGTTTTTATTTCTTGCGGTACCACTGGCGGGTGCACAAGATAATATTATGACTTAAGTACATACAAAAAGTCCATTGTATGGCTTTTTATTTTTTCAGTTCCTAAAAAGAGAAGAATAATTTATTCAAGTGACTCTGATGATGATGAATCAGGTGAACATGAACAGTGTCATTCTAAGAATAAACGGAGACGAATTAGACTGCCCAGTTCTGAAAGCTTGGAAGAAACAACTGGAAAAAGTGATGAAAATATTTTAGAGCTCATTGGGGAACCCAGTAAAAATGAGAACAGCATGGAAATTAACCAAAAGCTAGCGGAATTGTGGTTAAAATTAATGACAAAAGGCTTGGATAAAGACATTAAGGAAAAAATTATAGAAAAAATTCCAGCCATTAGTAACTGCAATTTTAAAGCCCCTAAGCTAAATCAGGAGGTACTGGTTACTTTAAGTAACCACGCGAAAACCAGGGATGAAAAAATCCAACAAAAACAGGACCAAATAGGTTACATAATGGCCAGCTTAAATAAATTATTAAAAAATTTAATCACAAAAAATGACAAGGACAACATTGAACACCTGAGTGATTGTATGAGATTGGTTTGTGATTTACAATTTCTTGAATCTCAAACAAGAAGAGCAGTCATACTACCAGGCTTAAATAAAAGTCTAAAGGATATGATAGAAAAGACTGAAATTACAGATATGCTATTTGGCACTGAATTAAATAGCATTATTAAAAGATCAAAAGATTTAGAAAGATCAACTAAAGATCTCAAAAAGACCACTTTAAACTATTGGGGCCCGTCCACATCAACCCATTACAATCAACCTCGGGGCGGGCAACGAGGCAACTACCTGAACAGGGTCAGAGCAGTACAGAGGAAGTATTATCGTCCCGTAGCATCAGCCCCGCTATCTCAAGCTCCAGCAACATCTCAGCAGTGGGGTCATTACCGAGCAGCACGAGGCCGGCGCCCAGCCCAGCAATCAGCGGCGAGGAGGAGAGATTAGAGGTATTCTTAGCCGGTCGCTTGACTTTTTTTTATAAAAAATGGGCTGAGATTTCTAAAAACAAAACTGTTTTGGAATGGATATACTCGGGGTATGAAATTCCTTTAGTAGGTAAAGTTACCCAAAAACATTATCCTACTAATAATAACTTTAGTTCCTCAGAGAAAGTTATAATTGAAAACTGTATTAAAGAACTCAAAAAATTGGTGCAATCAAAGTTTGTAATCCTGTCAAAGGTCAATACCTATCAAGCATTTTCCTGGTACCAAAACCAGATGGATCATCCAGATTTATTCTCAACTTAAAGACATTTAATAAACATGTTAAAACTCACCATTTCAAAATGGAAGATATAAGAACCGCAATAAAACTAATAAACAAAGAATCGTACCTTGGGTCTATGGATCTTAAGGATGCTTATTTTTGCTTAAAAATACATTCAAACAGCCGTAAATACCTCAGGTTTATGTTCAATGGAAAAATATATGAGTTTCAAGTATTGCCTTTTGGCCTTTCATCTGCACCTTATGTTTTCACAAAGCTGATAAAACCTGTTATCTCCTATCTTAGAGAACGGGGCTTTAGTTCTGTCAATTATTTAGATGATTTCTTGTTCATTGGCAATTCAGAAATTGAATGCCAAAGAAATATTCTGACTAGCCGAAATCTTCTAGAATCACTCGGCTTTATCATAAATACAAAAAAGAGTAATATGCAACCATCAAAACAGTGCAAATTTCTGGGTTTTGTGTTAGATTGTGAGAATTATAGGTTGTCAATACCTGATGAGAAACGCTCTCATATTTTTAACAAACTGCAAACTATTAGTAAATTAAAATCCACTACTATAAGAATGTTAGCATCAATAATAGGTACTTTGATATCAATTTGCCCAGCAGTACCTTATGGGTTAATGTATACCAAAAGAATGGAACGTTATAAATATTTAGCACTTAAAAGAAATAGACAAGATTTTGAGTCAAAAATATTGATACATGATGAGATAAAACAGGACTTGAAATGGTGGAAAGAACATGTTCTTAATGCTAGCAATCCAATTAGAGAAGGAATATATAAATTGGAAATATATTCTGATTCATCGCTTACTGGTTGGGGCATTGTATGTGGATCTAAAAAGCTTCATGGTTTTTGGAATAGGGATGATCAGAAATGTCACATTAACTACTTAGAATTAAAAGCAATATATTATGGATTGCAATGCTTTGCTAAAAATTTAAATAACTGTGAAATTTTATTGCGATGTGATAATACGACCGCTATAGCATACGTGAATCGATACGGCGGCATACAGTATCCACATTTAAACAACCTGGCACGTGAAATTTGGCAATTTTGCGAATCAAGACGCTTATTTATATACGCATCATATATAGCATCTAAGGATAATCAAGTTGCTGATAAAGAATCTAGAATAGTAAATATAGAAACGGAATGGCAATTAAGCACCAATGCTTTTAATAAAATTAAGTCAACCTTTGGATGTCCAAAAGTAGATTTATTTGCAACTAAACAAAATGCTAAATGTGAACAATTTATCTCCTGGCATATGGAACCAGGTTGTTTAGCTGTGGACGCTTTTACTGTTTCTTGGTCTGATTTACAGTTTTATGCATTCCCACCATTTTCACTTATTCTCAAATGCCTAAAAAAGATAAAGACCGACAAAGCGGAGGAATAATGGTTGTTCCATTCTGGCCTGCTCAACCCTGGTTTCCCACATTTAGAACTCTTATGAAATCAGACTTAATAAAATTTCACCCATGTAGAACACTTTTGTCTTCTCCTTTCAGGCACTGCCATCCGTTGCATCAAAACCTTACACTGATTGCTGCAGTACTATCAGGGAAGTTTACTTAAGAAAAGGATTAAGTAACGATAGTATTGATATAATGTTAAACTCCTTATCAAAAAGTACCTTAAAACAATATGATTCATGCCTAAAACAGTGGTGGATTTTCTGTACTAATGAAAAAATAGATCCTTTTTAATGTCAATTCCTCAAATCTTAGCCTTTTTAACAAAGAAATTTAATGAGGGTTCTGCTTATGGTACCCTTAATTCTATCAGATCCGCTTTGTCACTGCTTATGGATTTTGATTTAGGCTCACATAGAAATATTAAACGTTTCTTCACTGGTATTTACAAAATGAGACCTAATAAACCTAAATATGATGAAACCTGGAATCCAACCTTAGTTTTAAATCATGTTTCTAAGTTATATCCAAATGTTAATTTGACCTTGGATATCTTATCCAAAAAATTGGTTATACTTTTAACTTTAGTTACAGCTCATAGATTACAAACTATGTCATTGATTAAACTAAGTTGCATAAATGTTAATGAAGAAAATATAAAGATTAAGATTCCTGACACAATAAAAACATCGGGAAAAAATAAATTCCAACCTATGTTGATAATCCCATTTTTTAAAGATAATCTTAGTATATGCCCAGCAACAACCTTGAAAGATTATATCAATGTCACAAGAACCTTAAGAAAATCTGATCAATTGTTTATTATCAGCAAAAAGCCTCATACTCCTGCTTCTACTCAAACTTTAGCAAGGTGGGTCAAGGCTATATTATTTGAGGCAGGCATAGATACGTCTATTTTTAGCGCACATAGCACAAGACATGCATCTACCTCACATGCTTGTAGAAATGGGGTAAATATTGACCATATAAGGAAAATGGCAGGATGGACCGAGTCATCCAGGTGTTTTGCAAATTTTTATAACCGACCACTAAGAGATGAAAATAATTTTTCTATGAGTATTCTTAATAGCTTAGATTAGAATATGCTTAAGAATAATATTGCATCTAATTGTTTTATTTTGTTAATGCTTAAATTAGAAATAATAAATAATTAAAATCTAGCATTTATTTCTTTAAACATCTACAGTAGTAAACACAGAGGAGGCGTCAACGAATATAATTAGTTGATCAAAGGAACTTACCTGTAAGTGAACTTCGATCATAATTATATGAAGTTGACGCCTCCTCTGTATACATATAACCCAACCCTTTATGAGGAAAATTTTTTCTTCATCCCACCCTTAATGCTAGGTATTGTTAATTATTTATTTCTTATCCATACTTTAAACTAAAATGTCGTATCAGCTCCCAGTGTTGCCAGAGGTGAATCGGGATACCAGTAAAAATGTTTTTTTTTTCTACACTTCGTGCTTTAAATTTCGTGTGGTTTGGCTCGTCATAAACATGACTACAGTAGTAAACACAGAGGAGGCGTCAACTTCATATAATTATGATCGAAGTTCACTTACAGGTAAGTTCCTTTGATCAACTAATACTATTACACTATCATACGTGCAACGATGCTTATGCAACATTGAAGTATTTTCATGCAGAAACTTGCCATTTCAAGATAACCACTTCAAGAATTATTCGGTACCACAGGATATCTTTTTTTTTTATATAACCAAGTGGTACAAGTGAGTGGAAAATTACGAGCCACTATTGAAAACCCCTTTACTACCTTACCTTGGGAACTATGGCCCAAGCCCTCCTGTTCTGAGAGGAGGCCTGTGCCTAGCAGTGGGACGTATATAGGCTGGGATGATGATGATCATGATTGAAAACCCCTTAGGGGTTTATGTAATAGCTGGCGAGTCATCGCGTTTCAATCCGCGTACAAAATTAAGCTACTTATAGGTACATAAGATCAAACCTGGTTATCACAGGCCAGGTAGTATTTTTTTAAAGTTCGTTTACACCGTTTGGAGTCAGTGGCAGCACTTAGAACATCACTTAAAAATCTTTTGGAAGGGTATTCAGTATTTTCGCGATTAGATAACAGTTCGTTCGCCTTCCATAGACATTATTCGTATTAGGCAAATTAAATGCTGGCAAATCTGGTAAAGGAGGGAAGGCTGATAGGCCCTTATGATTAATAAAAACAAGTGATATGTAATACCTATGCTATTCTACGTTGTAAAACTATTACAACGGCAGGTAGTCCAAAATCTTGCGTGAATAAAGTTATCGCTGTATAAAAGTATAGTGTTGAAAACATGACTGCATAAAACACAATGTTGCAGACTATCACGGTCATTACTAATTTTATTTTAATCATAAAATGACTGCATATGTTTTTTTTGATACTAAATAAGCTCCAGTGTCGCATGAAGATTTTGTAATTGTTAATGATTTAGTTTGATGATATTTGAGTCGTTTTCGAATCGTTTTCTTATGTTTATTTGTCTGTCATTCATTACTTAGACAAATATTAAACAAAAACATGTCATACAAAAAGATTTTGTTCATTAAAAAACCTTTGCGATAGTATATCGCTTATTCTTATTGGTTCCAGGCCGGTGTCCATACAAATCTACCCAATACCCATCCAACCCTTTATTTTCAACATACACCACACAAGACGCTCCCGTTTTAAACGTAACGTAAAATATTTAAGTGGTAATATTCTGAGCAAGTAGGTTCAAAGTGTACGTAAATCTCACCAATTATCGTTCAGCTATAAGGATATTGCACCTGCCCAGGCGCAGGTACTGAAGTCTATTTTAAGTGCAACAGGAACAAAACAAATCTTGCGCAGACGCGCCGTTTATTTCACTGCGGAACCATAAAGTTTAGTACTGTTTAGGACGTAGTGGTGAAACGCTAGACAAACAAACGCTGAGGTCTCTATTCGAGTTGTATTGCGCATGGAATTATAATACTTGATTGATTTAGACGTAAAGAAAAGACGTTAATTTGTTCATGTAGGTATAAAGTAAGCCAATTAAATCGATTCAACAACATGTTTAATTAGCTATCTAAATGAGCCAATGAAGGCTACAGTTTTCGCGCTCACCAGTTGGTGTCACTATAAACAAAGGTCTTGCCTGAAGTATAGTGGTTAGTTTGTTATTGCGGGCGTGAAAACAAAATTTATGTTTAAATCATGTTTAATACCTTAAAACCGTACCATAAAAATATCGAGCATGCCACATTGTTGCGTAGTCCCATTTTGTTCGGAAAAAAGGGAGGACAAAGGTTTCCGAAAGACAAAACTGTCTCAAAACACAGACATTCATTGCCCTGTAACGCATATTTGCCATATTTCAGCTATTGCCAAATATTCACACAATTATTCTAATTATAAACAAACCCAAAAACAGTGACATTTGACATTTCGGAGACCTCTCGCTACACTAGCGCCTCTAGCGGCAAATTTATACGCGATAGCCTTCATTGCAAGCAAAGCAAAACGTCAAATAGACCTTTTAATACCTGCCTTTCAATTGTGACTTTGAATCGAATTGAATCCAGTTCAATAAATAAACAGGATAGAAAAAATGCAATTTCAACATTGTATTTTGTGGACTTGCCAGAAGCGGGACACTAAATCACTTTTTTATTAAAATCCTGTCAATACAGAGCAACAGAATGCTAAAGCACTCTGCTTTCGTTCACAAACACCCCTAAGTCTAAAGGTCGTTGCACCCGCAAAAAAGTACATAAACAGGCTACCGTCTACACTGCACGTATAATTAAGGACTCTTTTTTTTACCCTGGCTACATTAGTCAATAGGACGGAGTTGCCAGACTAAAGTATGATGAATGGGCTTTTAAAGCTGTTAATGAATGAAATTGCAGTGTAATGATAATTTAAGTGGTAATTACGTTTAAAATATGCGGTAAAATACTTTTTATTTAAATATACCGGTGTCGGTCAATAACAAAAAATCTTTACTAATACCTATTTATTTATGTGTGTTGTCTCTGATATAGAGATAGTTTGAGACCTTTGTAAGGACATTAGGTAGTTTCTATCTCGGAAAATTGCATAGTTCCAACGGGATGGCGGTAAGTAAATTAATTCTTGGCAGATTAAGTCACGGGCAAAAGCTAGTCACTATAAATGATAAAAAAATATATAGGTAATTAGTTACCGAAGTAAAATAAAAAATATAGGTATATCATAGGTTTAATGATATCAGATTGAGCTATAGGCCACCACATGATATACACCATCCTGGAGCGAGTGGAGTGCCCGATAGTGACGAGGCACTGGAATACCCTTTTTAATAATGGTAAACTACCTAATTAAAATAATAATGGTTAGCTTATTTGTAGATCGTTTTTAGTATATTGCTTTATAATCATAATCTTCAAAAAAATATCTGAATATTCTGATATTGACCGGGAATCGAACTCAAGACCGCACGCTTCGCAGTCAGGTTCTCAGACAACTAGAATACTCCGTCGTCTACCTCTGGCCATAGTCTACTTTTAACTCTAAGTTTCCATGAAAATAAACTGCGCAGAACGAGTAGGTACACCAAGTCCATTTCCCCCTAATTTCCTCAATTTTTTTTTAAACCTATAAATCCAAGTAATTTGAAGCTTTATATCACAAAAGCACAAAATCAAAACGCGTTACTCGATTTACTCGATTCTGGAAACAAAATTCCTTGATCCTAAAGTTGCTTTTCCCAAAACAAGAGCGAATCTAAAGTAGTTTCTCGAACACGGATGTACCGCCAAATGGAGCAGAAAGTGAATTTCTAGAAAAGAGTGAGAACAAATCGTTTGACATTTGATACGCGGCCAGAATCCAAGATGGCCGCATTTGTATGCGGCGGGACGACAGCGCGGGAAAAGCAGCGTATGAATACGTGGGGTTTTAACAGGATTTTCTGTGTGATTGAATTTTTATGGGAATCTAGTTGCGAGCTTTTAAGTCCTGTGAGTGGCGGGAAACCGGTGGATGCAAGTGGCGAGTTGTCGTTCATGGTGGCGTTCTAAGGGGGAGGCCTTTGTCCAGCAGTGGACGTCTTCCGGCTGATGATGATGATGAAGTGAAGATGAAGTCCTGGGACACACGGGCGTCTCTACATCAAATAGGGTCCAGTACCGTAACGTCGACAACTCTATTCCCACTGGCTTGCCTAAATTTTTTACTTGACTGAAGAGTGTATACACCCGATCAATTTTGATCGTTTACCTACGCCAATAGTATACATAAATAAGCTGGTTGACAATGCAAGTAAAAAGCATAAAATCCGAATATTCTTTTATTATAAAAAATGGAACCGACTTCAAAAACCTTGAAATTAATTTTCTACTAGTTGAAGTCGGTGCCTCAGCACGAGCCAGCAGGAGTGGAACCGTCGTCTACCTCACCTACATACTATAATAATTGGGCTTTAATCACTCCTGCTGGCTCGTGCTGAGGCACCGACTTCAACTAGTAGAAAATTAATTTCAAGGTTTTTGAAGTCGGTTCCATTTTTTGTTAATTTTTTAATTTTTCATAGTTTTAGGTGATTTGTAGCCAAAGTGCATCTCACAACGATTCCATTAAGCTCAAACACAGCATAGTTACATCATTTTATTAACAGAGTACCGGTACCTACTGTTTTCTTTATGAGGGTCCAATTCACCAAAATGATACTTTCTGAATGTAAATGCTTAACATAATGTTAAAAATGCCAAAATCGCTATGGGTGTGCTTTAAAAATTTGAGGGTTGCCCTCGATTTCTCTAGGATTCCATCATCAGATCCTGACTTGGTATCAATGGGACCACCTCGGAAGTATGTCCTTTAGAACTAAAAATAATTTTGAAATTCAGCCCACAATTTGGCGGAGTTATCGCATAACAAACATACAAAAAAAAAACAGTCGAATTGAGAACCTCCTCCTTTTTGAAGTCGGTTAAAAAATGTATTTAAAATGTCTTAATGAGGTTACCAATTTAAGAGCATTATGTTATGACAGACTGGCAACCACACTACGCTCTTTACAATAGAGCATGCATATTTATCAGCCGCTCCCATATCCGAGGTACCTACTGTAGTACGGCACGTGCGCCGCCGACTGTACAAGCTCCAGTTAAACCATTAATCTGTGACTCAGGCGCAATCACAATGTTGCACTTCCGCTTGCTACTATACAGGCTGTATTGCTTTATACAGCTTAGGGCTAGAACACGGTAACTGCGATACAAAGCGATGGTAGTAAACATTTCGATATGATGTGTTTTAAAATCCTCATCATCATCATCATGATATGGTGCATGTATGTACATGTGGTGTAGTGGTATAGCATACCTGGCATACCACATGTACATACATGCACCATATCTAGATATGTGGTGCATAGGAGAAATTCGTGTCTGTATCACTGTCCATTGGTGGTGTAGTGGTATAGCACGTGGCACGGAATGCCGAGGAACTAGGTTCGATTCCCAGCGCTGGTCTTATTTTTCTGGTTTTTCAATGCATCTATATTTTAGTTCGTATTTTCGATAGAATTGCGGGCAACAAGTGGATGGAAGTGGAGAGTTGTCATTCTTTGTGGCGTTCTAAGGGGGAGGCAATTGTTTAACATTGGACGCCTTATAGCTTATGATGATATATTTAAGAACAATCCTTACCAACTTCTCTTCTCCTCGACCAATTCTTACAAAGTGAATAGAGCGATAGATTTTATCCCTAGATTCTGAACAAACTACTTTCAGGTTCTCAGTTAAGTATTTGATTAACGCTTTAAATTGTACATTATAGCTTCGCTTCTGGTGTGGCAACACAGAACAAAGACGTATTATGCAACGGCACGCAATACCGGGATCAAGCTGGTCCGATAGCTATACGCTACAGTTAATTTGAAACGATAAAACATATAGCACCGTGTGTTATTATAAAATGCCGTGGAGAAGTTGGGCAATAGAGTGGTGGCGTTCCAATTCTGCAACATTATTTACTTGTAATTGAAAATATTGTTGGGTCAGGACTTTTTCTTGTCTTATATCCTGTCCCGTTGTCCCCGAGAGAGACAGACAGTGCCAAAGTTTCTTAGCAAATCTTTTATAATATATGCCACTAATGTTCTTGATATCCTACTTCCTACTTAATATTATAAATGTGAAAGTTTGTGAGTGAGTGAGTGAGTGAGTATGTTTGTTACTTCCTCACGCAGAAACGGCTAGATGGATTTGGATGAAATTTGGCAGAAAGTTAGTTTGTAACCTGAATTAAAACATAGCATAACCTTTTATCCCGATATTCCCACGGGATAGGGATAAAATCTCTTAATAACAACCGCTGGGCTTAGAGTCATGAAATTTGGTATGTAAGTAGCTGAACCTCTGGAATAACACATAGCCTACTTTTTATCCCGATATTCCCACGGGATAGGGATAAAATCTCGAACTAATAACCACTGGGCTTAGAGTCATGTAATTTGTCCATGATTGTTTTTAATGTAACGTCAATGAAAACAACAATTTAACTTTCAGAAATACCCACGGGAATTAAAAAAAATCCCGGAATTTCAATTCAGCTGCTGGACCTAATGATTACGTGTGCGAAGCCGCGGGTAAACACTAGTAGTCCATAGCATGGGCTTATAATTTCGACAAAAAGAGCGTCTGATGAATTGTCGGCATAGAAAACGTATAATTCTTATTCTATATTCTTATTCTATAAGATAGAACTTCGTACGCCGACAGGCACAACATAGTTTATTCTATTGTTTATTTGTCACAATATAATCTATTTTACCTATAATAAACATGTTGACAAAATAAATAAATTTCAATTAGATAATGTTTACGCACACGCAGGAATTACCTACCTATACGATTTCCCCGGATAAAAGCCATCCTGTTTTTATATCTTATTCAGGGTATCAAACTACCTCCACCAAATTTCATAACGTTCTGTTTTTACTTTAAACGTAAAAAAAATACTAAACTAAACTTAAGCGTAGAAAAAAAAATACTGCAGTGGTTTAGTTAAAACAATAACATTTTCACTCTAGTAGTTATATTTTCTATGTAATATCCATTTTGTAAATATTAGTCGTTCCTTTATCGTTTCCCACTTGTGAACAAATGTTTCTTCTTTCAATCCAGAATGTTAATGATTACAGTTCATTTAGAATTGATAGTTGTATGCATTTTAATTTGTATGCACATGATTAAGTAATCAAACTAATGAATATGATTAACGCCTGAGGATTATGTAAATTAGTCACGATTAAGATTAACGGTAGTTTTGATCAGATTAATTTAATCACAGATTAAAATCTCACTCGATTAATGACATCGCGGATTAAAATCTGTTAACGGAAATTGAGCGATTGACAAATGTATTGATTTTTTTTATTGAGAGAGGTAGGGAAACGAGCAAGTGGGTCATCTGATGGGAAATGATCAGCACTGCTCATGAGTACCAACTACTCAATAGTACTCAAGGAGAGTCATTGGTCTGTTGCCGGCCTTTAAAGAATAGTTAAGCTCTTTTCTTGAAAGCCCCGATGTCCTAGTTATCCGGAAACACTGATGGCGGAATTCGATCCTACAATTTCACTGTACGTGGCAGGAAGTGCCGAAGAATACGCGTGGTAGATCGCCATTAATATTTATATTTTAAAAAAAGGAAAAAAGGGGGACTTCACGTTTTTTATACTAACAGCGCTTTTGCAAAGAAGATTAAGTAAGTGGGTACATTATGTCTTCGCAATTTCGGAAAACACTAAAATGCGAGCCCGGGTTTGAACCCACGTTACTCTGCTTGACAGGCCGTACCAAACCAGTCCACCACGGGCTACGTGGTATTGAGAGCTATAATTCTACAAAGCTAGAGTGATCATTAAATAATCAAATCTCGCAAATAATTCACACAAGCAAATTGAGTTGTCATCCGCCAAAAACAACGGTACTAAAAATGAATGGCGTTCGTTAAACATTTATCTCCTACTTAAGAATACCAATCGCACTTATATTGAATAAATTATCGATTCGAGTCACGCTATAGAGTCAAAAACAAAGGGGTTCGACGACCTTATGTCCCAAACGATATTATATATGTATGGTCATAAACTTAAGTGAACAAAGACTTGCGTAGGTTACTTCCTAAAAAGGTAGTATGAGTAATTAGTATAGATTACAATTGCAACTTGCTTTTACCTTCGGAATCCTAAAGCTTAATAGTTCTTGACCTAAGACGTATATTTCTGATTTATATTTTACTAGCCTGTTGCCCGCGACTCTGTCTGCGTATATTTCGTTTATCGTTATCCCGCGGGGGTTTGCAGGTGGAAGGACCTTGTACAAGGTCCGCCCGGATTGCTACCACCATCTTGCTCGCTAATCCTGCCGTGAAGCAGCAGTGCTTGCACTGTTGTGTTTCGGCGTGGAGAGTAAGACAGCCGGTGAAATTACTGGCACTTGAGGTATCCCATCTTAGACCTCTAGGTTGGCAACGCATCTGCAATACCCCTGGTTTTGCAGATGTTTATGAGCGGTGGTGATTTCTTACCATCAGGAGACCCACTTGCTCGTTTGCCATCCAGTCAAATAAAAAATAAATAAAAAAAAAACTTTGCAATTTTCCGGGATACAAACTATCCTTTGTCCTGTCCCAGGACACAAACTACCTATATGAATACCGAACTTCATTTAAATCAGCTCAGCGGTTTAGACTTGAATAGGTAACAAACAAAACAGACTTACAAACTTTTGCATTTATAATGTTAGGTAGCGGGAAGTGCAATGATAATAACGCAAATTCCTAAAAAGACAGTACTTAATGTTTTTTTTAATTTTAATTTTACAATATAAAGTGTTTACAAAAAATACTTATTGCTAAGACGCGCTACATAAACCTGTTAAAGGTTTTCGACTGGATGGCAAATGAGCAAGTGGGTCTCCTGATGGTAAGAGATCACCATCGCCCATAAACATCTGCAACGCCAGGGGTATTGCAGATGCGTTGCCAACCTAGAGGCCTAAGATGGAATACCTCAGGTGCCAGTAATTTCACCGGCTGTCTTACTCTCCACGCCGAAACACAACAGTGCAAGCACTGCTGCTTCACGGCAGGATTAGCGAGCAAGATGGTGGTAGCAATCCGGGCGGACCTTGCACAAGGTCCTACCACCTGCAAATATGCAGCTTATATGAGACGCGAATGTACCGCACCGTTCGCAGCATAATTTAAATATAATATATATATAATAATTTAGATATATGTAAATAACGCTTCAGTGGTAACAAATGCACCGCCACCCCAATCGTAAAATTAATTACTATATATCTTCCTGATTGCCTGCTTTAATTTTATAATACTTTGCAATTTCTCTCCCGTGGCTGGTTATTAGGACTCGTGACAGGGGTTTGAAAAGTTATTTAAATATTCATACGAATATTAATAAAGTTTTTGTAAACAGAAAATGCCTAGTTCAACACAAGCTGACTAACAACACTTGTTCATTATATTGGCTTTAGAGCTCTACCTATATACATAAATTCGGCGGCAATCTGCATTGGAAAGTCAAAAATCAGTTGCAGGAATTAAAGTGAAAATAAAATGAGTTTTTTGCTGACTGTAATTTTTGTTGGCTGTTCTTGCATTCTTGTTTTTTTACTGTGCATGAAATGTTGTCTATATTCGTAGGTATCAAATTTCAGTGCCCTATTTCACGAAGCTACAAGTTCCATTTTACAAGCGTCTTTGTTTAACAGTATGCATTGAAAAGACTACCGCTTGTAAATTGTAGATTCGTGAAATAGGGCACAAGTCAATCTAATCACTGGGACACGGTGAAATGTGACTTGCAAGATTTGTTTGATGATTGTAAAATTTGTTTGGTGTTGATTTGTAGGTTACTAGGATCACAATACGTATAAATGAAGTACAGAGACGGACCACCGACGCGATGTAGTTACAAAGATAGGTACTTAAAATCCTGAAGGATATTTATTTATTTATTTATTTATTTTAGGAAAACAAACAGCTTGAAATAATACAAAGTATAAAACACATAAAAATAAAAAAATCTAGTAAAGGAGCTCTCTATGCTACGGTAAGGAGGTTTTTTGCAGGTGGAAGGACCTTGTGCAAGGTCCGCCCGGATTGCTACCACCATCTTGCTCGCTAATCCTGCCGTGAAGCAGCAGTGCTTGCACTGTTGTGTTTCGGCGTGGAGAGTAAGACAGCCGGTGAAATTACTGGCACTTGAGGTATCCCATCTTAGGCCTCTAGGTTGGCAACGCATCTGCAATACCTTGGTGTTGCAGATGTTTATGGGCGGTGGTGATCTCTTACCACCTGGAGACCCACTTGCTCGTTTGCCATCCAGTAGAATAAAAAAAAAAACACAACTTAGGTACCTAACGCAAGGCGCGCAAGCTAAGTGCATAATTATTGTATAACACAATCAAACATGGAAGTTTTATCCCCCGATTGCGTATTTTATATTTTTATGAATTTCCGCTGGAAAGTAATTATGTATTGTACGCAACGCGCAATGCAGAATGACGATATACTGAGTTGATTCCCGGCATATGCTATCACATCACACACACACATCACCGGCCTATCTTAGTCCACTGCTGGACATAGGCCTCTCCAGTTGCACGCCACTGAGCACGATCCTCGGCCAGTCTCATCCAGTTCTTGCCAGCTAACCTGCGAAGATAGATCATCGCTCCATCTAGTCTGAGGGCGTCCTACGGCACGCTTGCCGATTCGCGGTCTCCACTCAAGAACTCGTTTTCCCCATATGCTATACTTTTAATTTTTTCAATTTATTCTAGTTTAATCATTACATTTACGTGTAAATAGATTAAAAATAAATAACCTAACTAACCTAGAAAAGTCGAACAATCCCCGATATTGTCATTTCAAATTTCAAGCTAAACAGCTGAATCGAAAACTACCACACAGAAATTCGTTTGACGTAAAAAAAATGCATCCAAATTTATCCATTCATCAATAACCATGGTCACCAACCGTCAAAAGGAATAAATCATAGATAAAAATAACTTTTCATAAGTGCCCAGTAGGTACTTCAAAGAAGTATCAATACTTAGGTACCTATTTGTAACTATCAACAACATTATCCTGCAATTCTTAAGATTTGACGAGTTTATTATTAAAACATGTGTTAACGTGGGAGAGAATGTTTAAGCGTCTTAAATGTCGGAAGGTTAACGAAGACGATTTTTTGTTTGCTTACTGTATTAATAAAAGCTGGTCAAATCAGGGACTGCTCAAATCCAGAAGTGGCCAAATGCAGAAGTGGCCAAATGCAGAAGTGGTCAAATCCAGAAGTGGTCAAATCCAGAAGTGGTCAAATCCAGAAGTGGTCAAATCCAGAAGTGGTCAAATCCAGAAGATGTCAGAATCCCGTTGTGGTCAAATCCAGAAGTGGTCACCGACCGTCAAAAGGCTTTTGAGAGTTACAATACCACAGACATAACATTGCGTCAAACTACTTAATAACACCCCTCTTTTTGCGTCGGTGGTTAAAAAGCAAATACAAATCGTATTTCAGTTCGATTCTAAACGATATAAAATACATGAAACTACCGTGAGACTCACTCATATTAAATATAATGACCCGGATAACTCACGTCTTAAATCGAGTTTAGCTCGACATGTTTCGGGCTCCGAAGACGAAGGGCTACGGATTAGCCCGAAACATGTCGAGCTAAACTCGATTTAAGACGTGAGTTATCCGGGTCATTATATTTAATATGATATAAAATACACTAACCCACATCTAAATCGTCTTCGTATGATATTAAACAACGTTTATCTTATCGTTTTATATCAATTTTCGTGTCGAACTGCATTGAACTATCAACTATTCACAGTAATTCGATCGTTATGGCGACCGAGCACGTCCGAGCATGATGTTATGCGCGCGCATGCCGGTCTGTACACTTTGTGATGTTATCAACTTATCAATGAGATCGAATGGATGTTTCATCATCATCATCCCAGCCTATATACGTCCCTCTCAGAACAAGAGGGCTGGGGCATAGTTCCCTTGCGGGCCCAGTGCGGATTGGGAATTTCACACGCACCATTGAATTGCTTCGCAGGTTTGTGCAGGTTTCCTCACGATGTTTTCCTTCACCGCAAAACTCGTGGTAAATTTCAAATGTAATTCCGCACATGAATTTCGAAAAACTCAGAGGGGCGAGCCGGGGTTTGGACCCACGACCCTCTGCTTGAGAGGCGATAGGTCAAACCACTAGGCCACCACGGCTGTAATGGATGTTAGTTCGCCAATATAGCATGAAGAACTGGGGTCCATATCAGCTCGCATAGGTACTTATTGAAAGTCCTAATGTAATGTTTGTCAGAATGATCGTTTGTCATAATTATTTTTTCACTGAATCCAATAATTGTTCAGAATTGTTATAAAACAAACCTAACCTGACCTATAGCTTTCTATAAGATGACCATTTAAATATTTAAGATTTCAGTGGGGAAAAAATTATGACAAACGATGGCTCGGACAAACATTATAGTATGACTAGCGAATAGTATGCGAACTTTGGCGCTCCCGGAGAACTGAGAACAGCAGGGCTACTACGAAACTCGAAACTCGAAGTTCGTGTCGAGCGGTCCCTCTGACACTTATACTATTTAATACGAGAGCGAGAGGGACGGTGCGATACGACCTTCGAGTTTCGAGTTTCGTAGTAGCTAGCCAGAGCCCGTTGGGGGCGAAAAGTTCTCGAATAGAGACCGCGGATCGGCAAGTAGCGTAGGACGTCCACCAACGAGATGGACAGATGAGCTGGTTAAAGCCTCGGGTTCACTGTGGATGCAAGCCGCTTCCAACCGAAGCAACTGGAGGTCTATAGGGGAGGCCTATGTCCAACAGTGGACGTCCTATGGCTAATATGATGATGATGATAACTCGTCACATAAAATCAAAACTAGGTATATTGAATACTATAGTTTACCCGCGGCTTCTCACGCGTTTACTATTCTATCCGGGTCTTACAAAATTCCCCTGAGAACTCCCAAAATTTATATCGTGGTCTTCATTGAGGTTGTGTTAAGAACAACTGTCCAAAATTTCAAGACCCTAAAGCCAGCGGTTGAAATTTCAAGATTTTATTCCTGTCCCGTGGGAATGTGGGGATAAAAAGTAGCCTATATGTTATTCCAGACGTGCAGCTACCTACTTACCAAATTTCTGCCCAACGGTTTTTATTTCGAGATTTTATCCCTATACCGTGGGAATATCGAGATAAAAAGTAGCCTATATGTTATTCCAGACGTGCAGCTATCTACTTAGGTACCAAATTTCGTCCAGCCGTTTTAGCGTGAAGGAGTAACAAGTACAAACACAAATTTTCGCATTTATAATTTAATAAGTAGGAAGTAGGATATAGCTTGAAACTCACGACTGATAATCTGCCTGGTTATTAATTTAACAATGATTGGCGACTAGCAGTAATACAAATAATTAAAAATAATAGGTACCAATTGAAATAAGTAAATGGATCTCAACTGAACAAGAGTGAAATGGTTCATCCAACATTTTACAATTCACATCTAAAAGTTTTAAATTAATTAATAGATACCTAATTTTGAAAGGTAGAGCGACATAAAGTTTGCTATTCAATAAGGTTTATGAAATAATTATCTTTGATTCATTTTCAATTACATAGCAACTGAAAGTGGCTCTAAATATGGAAATGGCGGGAAAGTTGCATTTAATTCTGCACTCAGAGACGCCTACTCAGTTGCATTTGCCGTCGAAAGGGATTTTAAATTATCGAAAAACTTTCGCGTTGTAAATGTCAACTGGATATTAAATTTAAACTTATTGAAGTTGTAAATCATGTTTCTGCACAGAATCTATCCTTGCTAATATTATCAATGCGAAAGTCGCGGTCTGTCTGTTACCTTTTTATGTTTAAGCCGTTAAACAGATTAAGATAAAAAGAGACCCTTAAAAGGACTTAGGGTATTTTTTATCCCGGAAAATTACAGTTCCCGCAGGATCTAAGCGAATTGTTCGCAAAAGGAGTCACGGAAATCAGCCAGTACTATAAATGTTGTATAAAAACTGTGGTGGCCTAGTGGTTTTATGGCCTCTCAACTAGAAGATCGGGGTTCAAGCCCGGTCACCTCTCAATTTTTCGGAATTCATGTGCGAAATTATATAAATATAAATTGAGTTAATTTAACGTCGCTTCTGGAAAGCAAATATGAAAATCTCCAAACAATTTCACATCTTTCACATTTTATTATTGTGATTGTTTTGTCTTTTTAGGACAAAACTTTGGTATTTACTGTAATGCTATAAACTTTCATAGATTAATAAATAAATAACTAAATCAATTAATTTTTCCCCCGAGCTTTGCGATAAAATACAATACTTACATACTTACTCACACAATACATCATAATGAAACATGTTAATTAAATTAGTGGTGTGTGTTAAGTTCCCAATCCACACTAGGCCCACATGGGAACTACGGCCACGCTCTCTCATTTTGAAAGAGACCTGTGCCCAGCATTGGGACATAAATATAAAGGTACTATTAGACAGTAATAAACCGATCGACAACTGTAACTCGAGACATAATGTATATTAATCTACAAATAGACCGACACATGAAACGCATCGGCATTGTAATAAGATAAGCCTATCGGATCGACAGACAAACAGACATTAATCCTCGTATGCGCTTGCTCATGATGCGACCTCAATTCGTTATGAATGTGAAATAAGAGTCAAAATAGGCTCCGAGTGCCGTCTCGGGCCCAGTAGTCAGCGGCGTCTTTAGCCCATGTAGCGCCCGTGTGCAATTATTACTTTAGTGCCATCTAGGAAAAGCGCGGTCAAAATGGAATAGGTACAAAGTGCCGCGGCCGGCGCCCCTAAGACCACTGCGCCTGTGTGCAACGCACACCCTGCACTATAGGTAAAGACGCCCCTGCCAGTCGTCGGCATTTTTACTTTAAACGGCGCAATTATTTTTTCCAGAATTAGGTAATTCTGGGTTCACCTTACTTAGAATCACGAGTACTATTGATTTTGACGAAGAAAAAAGGGTACCTAGTTTTTTAAAAAAATATGTGTCCATTTTCGTAACGATCAATATTAAACTGTATGAAAAAAGTCGCAAAATTGTCAAAAGAATAAGAACACTCTTTGAAGTCGATTCATATCATTCATTATTGTAAAATAACAAAATACTACTTTGTGTTTAAAATAAACACCCTAACGCGTTTTTGGCACTCCCAGTGGGGCAACTGACTTGAAATTTAGAACATGATATTGCCTGACCATTTTAAGTAATAGATAACTATTCATAAAAAGTTACAGCTAAAAATAAATCGATATTTTTAATACTTTTTTTTGTAATACTTTCAAACAAAAACCAAAACTAACGTAACAACGAAATGTCAGCGCAGTTGTACGCTATGACGTACAGCCATCACATCAGCTGATTACGAAAGATACAGTAGCGTGTTGTTTATTTTCAATTGTTAAAATTGTTTATACCTACCTAATTGTTTATCTGGAATTCTAAACCGAGTGTATTGGAAATTAGACTAATTACGAGTACTAAGGTCTTCTTTAAAATATGTTAGCCCTTTTAACAAATCTACGTTTCAATAATTGAAAATATACTTAGCAGCACAAAATTTGACCCACTCTACATACAGAATTACCTATTACTGCATACATTTGAGGGCCAGATTTTTTTTCGTTCAGTATATTTCTTGAAAATTGTGAATTGATCGTTTAACATAAATTTTTATTAATTTCAATTGATAATCATCCATCAGCCAAATTATTTTAAAAATTGGTAAGTCACATGGAACGAGTAAAGTCTGAATGTAAAAATATGCTTCCAATACTTTCGCTTACTTAATCCTCAAACACAACACATCATTATTTCTCAACAACAATAATCCTCAAAAGCATACAAAAACTCAACCCAGATCCATAACTGGA
>NC_133491.1:999143-1000063 GCF_025370935.1 Choristoneura fumiferana
GTGGGTGGGTGAATTTAACAATTAAACCTTTAGCAATGACTGTGAAGTTACATATGTACGATAACTAAGCTATCTGTCGAAGTTAACACAAAACAAACGTTTGTCTGCTGCAACGTAAGTTGTCATTTAATCGTATAAGTAAGTCGAAATTCAACCATTCCTACTGATCACATTGACTTGAAATTGGGTAGAACGGCGATCATATCCACTGATCTGATTCCATGCATCTTCAGCCTTGCCAGCCAAAAATACACCTTATCACTCTCGCACTAAAATTGTGACCATTTTGAGCTCTACGAGTGTTAAACTACAGCTGATGACTGTACAATCACCTGCTATAATATCTGCCACAGCGGAACGGAAAATATCCGATACGTCTTTACCGGCCCTAGAATAGAGTCATATCCGATATTTATGCACGTTTTTCGTGTCACATATTGGTATTGCTGACTGTATAGCACGTCCGACCTTGTAGCTATACCATATGAAGTGATATTTTGAGTCACCATTCCATAATGACCTAGAATATGCCAAACGAAAACACACATCCATGACTCATCGTAAATGTGCTTAGCAAGTTATTAAAGGTGTTGTTAGGCAAGATGAAATTGCCATATTGTGGGCAATTTAAGTGGGCAATTTTAAGGGTCAGTCAAGGACTGGTGAAAGGGTAGATTCTTAATAGGCTATACCCAACGAAGGCAAATCAGGGGAAAAAACTCGTGTATACCTAAGCGAATTTTGGCGTAGTGGTAGGGAATGATGTTTTAAACCACACACTAAAAGTACTGATGGGTGGGACCCATTTTTTAGTTTTTCGTAAATAACTCGTTAACGCTGGCCCACAGCAAAAAATGTTTTGAGACGTAAGTAATCTACATAAAATTATCTACAAAAAAAATTACATATTTTTTATCTGG
>NC_133491.1:1000163-1161366 GCF_025370935.1 Choristoneura fumiferana
GGCTGGAATTTTTTCTATAATTTTCCTTAATGTTTTATCCAAGCCTTTTGTCATTAATTTTAACCACAATTCCGCTAGCTTTTGGTTAATTTTCCATGCTGTTCTCATTTTTACTGGGTTCCCAATGAGCTCTAAAATATTTTCATCACTTTTTTCCAGTCGTTTCTTCCAAGCTTTCAGAAACTGGGCAGTCTAATTCGTCTCCGTTTATTCTTAGAATGACACTGTTCATGTTCACCTGATTCATCATCATCAGAGTCACTTGAATAAATTATTCTTCTCTTTTTAAGGAACTGAAAAAACTAAAAAGCCATACAATGGACTTTTTTGTATGTACTTAAGTCATAATATTATCTTGTGCACCTCCAGTGGTACCGCAAGAAATAAAAAACTGACAAGTTTATTTTTTTGCATTAGATACTATATTCCCTTTTTCGGGGATTTATAACTCGTGTACCCGCCCCGTGATACCTCGAGTTTAAGAATATCTCGTGCACCCGCCCGTGGTACCGCGAGTATAAGATCTATTTAACTTTAAGGTTAACATTTTAACAATATGTAAAAAACTCGTGTATCGCACAGTGATACCTCGAGTTTTTGAAAATCTCGTGCACCGCACCGTGGTACCTCAAGATTATTTATATAAGCTAGAATAGGTATGTACCTCTACGCAATAACTCGATGCGTAGATGATGTGTGGAAACATTGTAAACACTGTTGATAACGCAAATTTTGCATTTATACGTAATATTCGTACTTTCGTACTTTTTTATTATTAAACGTAAACAATAGAGCGTGATATTAATATCTACGCAGTTGGAAAAACCGTGTTGATACCGGATACTATCTATCACCTATATTTGAACGAATCTCAAGAAAAATACCTTCATTTGAATCTCCCAGCAGGTTTAATAATTCTTTTAATGCTCTTCGTTTGCTCATCTTGATCACAACAACACTTTTTTTAATAACAAAACAGATTTTTCGCCGGTTCGGTTTGACACGAAAAAACATAATGTCGTATCAGCTCCCAGTGTTTGCCAGAGGTGAATCGGGATACCAGTAAAATGTTTTTTTTTCTACACTTCGTGCTTTAAATTTCGTGTGGTTTGGCTCGTCATAAACATGACTACAGTAGTAAACACAGAGGAGGCGTCAACGAATATAATTATACCGTTGCTGCAGTTTGTAGCCAGGTAAAAAAAATAGAGACAGATACAGAAAGAGAGAAAGAGAGAGAGAGACATTTAGGTACACATATCGATACACAGAAAAAACACATTATAGGATTATAGCGACGTATAGTTACGGTCACCTGTGCTTTCCATTCAAACCGTGAGATTTACTCTTACACTTAAGCAGTTACCTATATTCATTTAAAAAGCCATGACTCATCCCAACTACACGTGCAACGTCCAAACGAAAGCATCGTTTTGTTCAACATACAATGCGTCTTTTATTCTAAAGCTTTAACAATGCGGCTAACTCATCCGTCAATGCACGAAGTAATTTAAAACAATTTCTTCAACGGCAGCATCCTAATTAGGCGAACAACACTCACAATTGCGCGGTACATTGAAAGGGCTTTTAGGTAAATTGGAAGTTATTTTCGTTTTTTATTTACGTATTCAGGTCAATGGCACTTTAATGTACATGGATTATGTCATGATACTGTGATGTAAGCTATAGCAACCTAGTGGTTTGACCTACGTCCTCTTAAACAGAGGATTGCGGGTTCAATTCCGCTCTCGCACCTCTGAGTTCATCGAAATTCTTGTGCTAAATTTTACCACGCGCTTTACGTTGAAAAAAAGTATGTGAGGAAACCTGCACAACCTGCGAAGCAATTCAATGATGTATGAGAAGTTCCCAATAAGCGCTAGGCCCGCGTGGGAACTACGCCCCAAGCCCTCTTATACTGAGATTAGGTCTGTGCCCAACGGTGGGGTGTATATATAACGAGATGAAGATGATGACACTTGTTAGAGACTACTTGTAACCACAGCCGCTGAAATGTGGCCGAAACGTCGAGGTAAGTTATTTATTGATTTGTCAACAAAGAATAATAGCAGTACAGTTGAAACAACAATGAGCTGTAAAATTCAAATTATACAAAAAAAAGGTACACAAAAAGACACATAAAATTTTACAAAAAAACTAATTAGGGATTTTTTAAAGCAATAACTTGTCACATTTCATTGCCAGTTGTAATTAAAACTATATTGGTCCAACAAATATGAAATCTGCGAAAAAATATTATTTACCTTGCCTGGTCGTTATAAACTAAAGTTAAACATGGTAACGTAATAACTGTTAAATTGCTTAGATAGAAACAACTACAGTCGACACAGATAAGAATGCAGTAAAATGAGTATAGCCTACATATTTAACCTGGTATGCACTAATAGTTATCTTAGACATATTTAGTTAACGAGTTTTTGTAACCTAACCAGAAAATACTAATATAAAATGTGACAATTGCAAAGATGCAATTGAAGACGAAAAGCTTTCAAAAAATAACAAATTAGATTTATTATTTACGAATCTAGAGAATATCATGGCCGCTATTACTTTTAAAGAGTGTTAACTCATGCACTCATCACTATACAACTCAACAAATAAAAAAGTTCCCAAAAGAAAGAAAAAAACAAAGGTAAAAGTCACCAAAAGAAATCGCAGCAGGGGTGTACTAGCGAAAAAAAAATTGAACAAGACTTACATACAAAATTAAACCTATAAACGCACCTTTCAATAGATACATACTCTTAAATGCAAGATGCAATGCAGCCCCCTGCAGATAATGTGGCCAGTGTCCATGGTCTAATGGTAAAAGTTCTAAATAAATCGGGTAATGTAGACCATGAGCTCCCAATAGCTGCAGGGCTACTACGAAACTCGAAGATCGTGTCGTGCGGTCCCTCTGGCACTTATACTATTTAATACGAGAGCGAGAGGGACGGTACGATACGAACTTCGAGTTTCTGATTTCGTAGTTTGTGTGTGTGTGCGTGTTCGTGTGAGTGTTATCATAAAAGTAAGATATGATATGGTATGGTATTTTGGCCGCGAACGAGCTTGTTGATTTATGTTCATATAACGAACAGCGCGTCAATTCTTTGTTAGCGCGCGAGAGCGCATTGCAAACTAAATTACATAATCAGTCCGAGTCACCGACCGCAGCGTGGACTTCTGTGACATATCTGTAGGTAATGATGGAAATATCTGTAAGAATGTTAATAAAACCCTAGTATTTTCTGATAGGATAGGAAAGGGATTGGGCAAAATATTGTATAATAATATATCAAACAGCTGTTTCATAAATAACTGTATGCCTAATGCCTCATTCAAACAAATAATTGAAAAAATTATGCTCACTCAGGTGACTAAGCAGTCAACTATTGTATTAATGTTAAGTGACGGGTCCGACGTTAGGTTTTCGGACATAAAAACTGGGTTCGATTTACTATCAAAACTAGGTGTTAAAAACATTATTATAGGTGCGTTTCCCTATTCTGCTTCTCTAAATAAATCCAATAATCATTATATCGTTTAAACAAATTATTGTTTAAGATGACGAGCCGTCATAGTGACGTTTTATTTTTGACACTAATAATGTTATTAGTGACTACCGACTGACCCCCAAGCTTGCTAAATCCTTAGCATGTTATATTAATTCCGTATTCGGAAATCACCCCCCTCCCCGGCCCTGTTAGGACGACACCTTCAAGCGCGAATGTGTCTTTAAACTACCTACACCGACAATAGAGAAGCAAAGTAGTCTATCATTTCTACATCAAAATATAAATCGCTTCACTGGCAAAATATTAGATTTAGAATTACTCTCTGAAAAGTTAAACTTAGATATTATCTGCTTAACAGAAACCTGGCTAAAAAAAGATTCAATGCAATTTAATGTACATAATTATGCAATAGCCAGCGCCTTCTGCAGAGAATCTGCAGCAGGTGGCGGGTCTCTCATATTAGTGAAAAATAGTTTAAAGTTCAAAGAACGCAAAGACCTGTCCAGCCTTTCTGTTGAACGTGTATGCGAGATCGCTTCTGCGGAAACGGAACAGTATTTAATTTTATGTATATATAGACCACCAAACTCGAGTATTCCTTTGTTTATAAATACTATGGAAGATGTTCTAAGGAAATCAGTAAAACGTAATAAAGCGCTGGTGGTCTGCGGGGACTTTAATATCGATATTTTATCACAATCCGTTGAAAAAGACCAGTTTATTTCTGTTTTAAAATCTTTTAATTTAAATTTCTTATTTAATGAACCCACCAGAGTCACAACCACTTCGACCACATGTATTGACAACATTTGCTTAACTTGTAAGTATTTAGAAAAAGCTGTTATCAGTGGAGTACGATCGGATCACAAAGCTCAAACAGTGAAGTTACCTCGGGCTAGGGGCGGTGTTAATCAAACCATAGAAATTAGGCCGTTGAACAAACAAAGACTTGACCGTCTCAAAACAAACATCGCGCAAAAAGTAAACAATTTTTAAAGTAAATACTAAAAATCTAAACGAAAATTTCAAAATATTGTTAAATACTGTATGCGAGGAATACGATAAAACGTGTAGTAAAAAACGTATTAAAATAGGAAACAAACTATCATTCAATGAATGGGCTACACCCGGAATACGTAGGAGTAGGGACGTCTTATATGATCTTTATGATAAGAAATCGTGTACCACTGATGAACGTTTCCACCAGTATGTCAGGGATTATTCAAAATTATTCAAAATTATATGTAATAAAGCAAAAGCAGCCCATGTAACTAATAAAATTAAGTCCTCTGATGATAAAATTAAAACAGTTTGGAAAATTATAAATACTGAAACCGGTCGACGTAAGAACGCGGAGTCCTCTATATCATTAAAGATTAATAACGTATTAGAAACGGACGCGGTTAAAGTAGCTAACGAGTTTAATACCTACTTCTCTAAAATCCCCATCGAAACGACAAAATGTCTCGCGTCTTCCTCAAAGTTAGCTGAATCGCTCTTAAAACAAAATGTATCTATTCCAAACTTAAGTAATTTTAAATTCACGCATGTCTCTCCCTGTGACATCATTAAGACTTTTAGATTATTGAAAGTAAAAAAAACGGAAGACTTGTGGGGCGTCTCAGTTAAGGTTCTACATTCCATTTTAGATGTCGTTGCTCCAACTTTAGCATTTATTTTTAATAGCTGTATAGATGAAGGCGTATTTCCAGATTTGATGAAATATAGTAAAGTAGTTCCTATTTTTAAATCAGGTGATAAAGATAATCCCTCTGATTATCGTCCTGTGTCCATCCTATCAGCGTTTAGCAAAATATTCGAAAAAATAATGCTGACGCAAATGATCTCGCATTTTAATACCCATAAAATCATGCATCCACAGCAGTTCGGATTCACAAAAGGCAGGTCTACTACAGACGCGGGTCATAGTTTAGTTAAATTCATATTGCAAGCTTGGGAGGAATCACATGACGCTATAGGTGTATTCTGCGACCTTTCGAAAGCTTTTGATTGTGTGGATCATGATACTTTAATTTGTAAGTTAAATTTTTATGGCATTCGTGGCCTCGCTTTAGAACTCATTAAATCTTACCTCACACAAAGAAAGCAAAAGGTAGCGATTAACGGAACGGTATCGGAGGGATCTGTGGTCGAAATGGGAGTGCCTCAAGGATCCATTCTTGCCCCATTCCTGTATCTTATTTATGTAAATGACCTTACTTATATGGTAAGCCAAAAGTCGGGTATAGTTATGTTTGCTGACGACACGTCTTTACTGTTCAAGGTTAGTAGAAAAGATACCGACTTCATTGAGCCCAATGAAACCCTGTCCGTGATATCCGCATGGTTTGCTGCCAATAATTTGTTACTAAATCCTAAGAAAACTAAATGTATTAAATTCTCGTTGATAAATTCATCTAGCTCGAATTCAGTTTCTAATATAAAGTTAAATGGTCAAACTATTGAATTTGTAAAATCAACAGTATTTTTAGGAATAACGCTCGATTCTAAACTACAGTGGGGACCTCACGTCACAGCAATCGCGGGTAGATTGAGCTCTGCTGCTTTTGCAGTTTGGAAAATACGGCAGCTAACCGATGTGGCGACGGCACGGTTGGTGTATTTTGCTTACTTTAATAGCATTATTTCGTACGGCCTTATTTTATGGGGATCTGCTGCAGACATTGAGTCAATTTTTATCTTACAAAAGAGAGCAATTAGAGCAATTTATAATTTGAAGACGCGTGAATCTTTAAGATCTTTTTTTTAAGGAAACAGATATCCTAACCCTGCCCTCGCTTTATGTTTTTGAAATAATCATGTATGTTAGGAAGAACATATGTGATTTTCCACTAACGTCGATAAGCCAAAGGCTACTAGAAACACAGGGAAGCTTAAAGTTCCATCTTACAGACTGGCTAAAACCAAAAAGTCTTTTCTGGAAATTGCATACGTTTTTATAATAAAATTCCAAAAATATTACAAATGAAACGGATACAAAATTCAGATCTATTGTCAAGAAGACATTAATATCAAAGCGTATTATAAAGTTAATGATTATATCATGGACAGGGATATTTGGAAATAATTCCGATCCGCATTAGCGATCCTTCAAATAGCGAACCTACTGTGTTAAAAATAAAGTTGTGTTAAATACTTGTGATGTATACATATCATTTAATAATATTGTAAATCTGTTTTAAAAAAATATATATATACCTCGTTGAGTTTCTTGCCGGATTCTTCTCAGCAGAGGTTTTTCCGAACCGGTGGTAGATTTTTTTGACATTCATAAGTGCTTGTTATAGCCTAAATTGAATAAAGATATTTTGACTTTGACTTTGACTTTGACTTTATGAGATTGTCTACAGCCAAACATAGAAAATATGTGTAATTTAAGTAACTAATAATTATTCCCAAAAATTGCAAACACCTAAATTAATGTTTACAGCTCAAAGTATTTCGCACTGCCGTCTCAGTTACATTCCATGCTAAATCAGTCCTCTTCGGTGAAACATACAAAAAGATCAACACTCGTTTCTAAAAATAGCGCTGCCGGTGCATCATTTAGTTAAGAACGTTAGTTACCATTGCGGTCTGAGTTTGCAATTTATTTGCACATCAATTAAAATTAAAAGGGGCTGGGTCTAAGACCCAGTTCTTTAAGCAGTGCAGATTGTGGACTCCCAGTGGCATTGGTGGATTTAAAGATGATTTTCCTTTCATAACAGTTCTAAGTGTTTCGTGCCTCAGTTGGCGAAAACGAAACCATTATACGAGTACTTTGTTATCCGACTGTCTGTCTGTTCATCCGTAAGTCAAGACCATTTTTCTCAGGAACCCTGCATAGCCATCATAAGTCTGATTTGCACTACATTTTGTTTTTTATTCCGCGAAGAAAGGTGTTCTTAATCCTGTATTGTAAAGTTCACGTTTAAATTCAAGTATTCTACAAAGCCAGTAATGTGATCGTCTACATGCAATAAATCGGGCCTTTTTTAACTTAGTTCGTGCAGTTACTTGCATAACCGAAAAGTACAAAATAACTGTTTTGTCCGCAACGACATGAAGCTTTGAAAAATAATGCCAGGTATATAAATATAGTGGCGTTTCTAAATTTTTCACCGACCTGACAAACCTGACACGATTGGTCTTCGCTTTTCTAATTTAGATTATTCACATTACTTTTCAGAATTTAACACTTTTTTTTCAAACCACAAAACTATACAAAACTTTCGTCTGTTTCCATCATCACTTGTTTAGTGCGAATGATTTTATAACTGTTTAATGTTTATATGAACACCTGCAATAACCACTGGCATTCGCGCAAGTTTTATCCTATGAAACACTTTATTAATTTATCAAATTGAGACCAGTTTGTTATTTGTATTGCTTTAGTTTATTTCTTTCATTGCATTTCGAAACTTCATCATTATTTTGCATTTGATTTACAAACTGTCACTCAGAGTTTTTAACGAACTTTGATTGATCGTGTCTCCAAACGCAAAGCGCAGTTTATTTGTGTCTTGTTTGTTTCGTAGTATGAATATACTAAAGAGCATTTGAGCATACCGTCGTCAGTCCACTCGCGGTTCTTATCTTTCTCTTCGTTGACATGAAGAAAAGAGACAGATGCATCCAGATCATATCCAATGTTATCTACACCAGTTTTTTCGTCACATGCAAACCTATATTGGGAATTTGTGAACATGTTGTGTTGAAAACCAGTCTTTGTGATGGATCGTAAAGATAGAGGGTATAAAATACTGCTTTTATTTAAGATAGTTATCTTTTAGGAAAGTTAATTTAAGGATCAAATTAAGATTAACAGTTAACCCACATTATAGGAACTTTAACAAGTCAATAACAGTATTCAGATAATGTCATGCCCCAATTAATTTAAGTTTTGCGAAACCCACGCCTTAACTGATACTGTTAACACTTAAGTGATCTTAACATGCTTTTACGTCCATTGCAATGGAATGACAGAGTCCAAATAAGTGTACAGTTAAATGAGAACTTCAACTGTAGGTGTTGATGAGTCGCTGACATGCATTGCACGAATGTGAAACTTGATGAAAATGAGCAGCGCGATGAAAATGAATCAGTTCTCTTTAAAAATGTATATTACTGATAGTAATGTGAATCCCGGTCTGAAATGCGATTAATTTGCTGCGTGCCTCGATTTAATTAATCTTGCAATCATCGTTGCAATAAATTATGTAATGGACAGAATTGCAGCGCCAAAATGCTGTTTATTTACTATAGTATCACCTATTGTTGCTTTATATTTGGGATTATTCGCTATAGTTCCTTTAATGGAACTTTTTTGTTTTAGCTAAACAAAATCGCAGTAGTCCGACAAATATTTATTTATATATATTTAAATTAATATATCAAATCAATCGATAATCCATATAGTGTTTCGATCAAAGCGCAACCTCAAAAGCTTGGGAAATTATTTAACGAGTTATAGATACTTTCGATTTGTTCTCAATTACTGTCAGTGTTATTGTATATAATGATAACTTTATTATAGTTGTTAAAACATAAGTGTTAAAACATGATACTTTTGCTAAGTTAGAAAGTGAAGGTCTTCCAAAAAGTGCCAAAGAGTAGTGATGAGAAAATCTGTGATCAAGTCAAACTAAATGATACAAAGATGAAGATGCATCTGCAGACGGACATGGCGTGCGAAATTACTTATCCGTGCGATGAGAAGGTGCAGATATCGGAGGAGGCGGAAATGCTGTACTACGAGCTCATAAGGGCTCTAGAGGAAGAAGAAACGGTAAGATAGTTGATAAAATTGCAATAATATTTTGATGTGTTTGTTGATTATAAAAACACGGTTATCTCTATCTTAAAAAAATAATATTCCAAAATTTTACTTTTTTGAGTTCAGGAAAAGTGAATTGAAATTTTTGTAATGGACTTTGAGCCTACAAAACTTCGTACGATTATTAGTACCAAAGTTTTAAATCCCTTTACAGCTAAAGACTTTTTTCCACCACTATCTGATAAAATAATTTCAAGTTCCATAATTAAAGTTATCATTTTCATACGCAATCAATCATAATGCATTCGCTTTTTACTCTTTCTTCGGTATTAAAAAAACAGCCATCTGAATTGTAAAGCAGTCATTAACCCACATCCACACCAGTGACATTTTAACGTCAACAAACTGATATGTTCGGAGTGATCACTTCATTTTTAAATGAGAATTTGAGTCATCGACCATGTGCTTCTTCTGGCGACAGACGACGTCGGGTCGTGATAACACATGATCAGAATTTGAACTTTACAGCTCTTGCAGATTTGTTTTTGTAAATGTCCGTTTTTTTTTACGTCAAGAATTTATTTAAGTATTCAATTTATTGTCGTTGAAAATTTCTGACGAATTTCTGGCGGTGCCTTCCACTTGGAAATTGTGGTGTTTGGAAGGTGTGATGCCGTCTCTATTTGTTTTGTTCGAATAGATGGAGACGGCATCACATTTAACCGCCGGTTAACGCTAATCAATGGATGGTGAAACAGCCCCTTATAAAAATATTTTAAAATTGATATTAATGTATCTTTAAATGTTATCCTGCACCTTACTTACGAAATAATATTTTAATTTAGTTCTCTCATAGCAATTTAAAGTATACAAAATACGCAATTGACCTTTGTAAGGGCTCTGAAAAAGTATAATACTTAAATAACCTTAAACTTTAGGTCGGCTGTTGAGTTCTTTTCTGCATTCCGCATTATTCTGTCCAAGAAAAGCTACTGATCATCTAACCACAAGTGCACATGGACCATACAGGTGTCATGATCTAGTATTACAACATGGCCACTACAATGGCGTCGTACGCCGCAAACTGCCCGGCGACCCGACACTTTAAGCTTTGTGGAATGAGAAAATATGGCCTGCTGCGATCGTATCGGCAATGTATTGGTGTGTCCATTGGCAGGTCATGTCACTGCCTAGCATTAGTGGAGTGAAATTTTCGTTAGGTGATTCGGACGAAGAGACGTTAGGCATGTTTTCGGATGCAATAATTTGAAGTTACTGTGCATTATTCATCCATCTTTTAGGTTAGCATAGATCTTTTTTTGTGTTTGTTTCTTAAATCTGCAATCAACCACTTGAGTCATAATCAGAGTGTGAATTTTATCAACTTTCGTGGGGTATCCCGACAAACACACTCCCACTTGACTTGCAAAGAGACCCTTCTAGTGTCTCTTGCAGTATCTGCCATCTATTCAGCCTTGATGTGTCAGTACTTTTGTCAATCAGGTCTCTGGCAAGTTGGTTTGTGTGCTTCTGGAGCCGATGCTTGTATTTAGTGCAATACTTGTTGATCTCCTCTTAAGCCGTTGGCATATTTAAATATTCATGTATCTCTGTGTTTCTCACAAACCAGTTTGCATGTGAGATCACTCTTAGGATATTGTTCTGAAACCTTTGTGGGATGTAGATCTTTTGATGCTTTAAATTTAGATAATGCACTGCTGGTAGTGGTAATTCAGTACTAGTAGTTTGCGATTTTTGCGATTTAAATAGAAATAGACCGGCATATAATACTGCTGATTGAAAAAATATTGTCATTTTTATTAAGAAAGAAAGAAAGAAAACATTTATTGCCACAAAAAAATATAAAAAATAAACAGTTGAAAAAGAAAACATACACTAAACCTAATCAGTAAAATAGATTTTTGTGGCAAAAGGAGCGGACTCAGGATTTGCTGCGAGTGTACGTACGCCTGCATTGCGCGGCGCTGATTTTCAGTCCGCCCCCCACCCCGCACTCCTTACCGTTATTATTTCACCCGGGACCTAAATATACGACAAATTATTGCTAATAATGATAACTTTTTGGCCACATTACAGCTGCCTTGCTGACGAGTAAACGTACATTTAATTTTAACAATAATTTTTCGCATTTAAGATCTGGTTGAAATAACTATAAGTGAAAATCGCGGCCAAGTTCAAATAAAAAAAAAAAGTATATTTAGCAAAGGAGACTTGTTACAGTTCATGCGATTTATCTATTAGACTCCAAACTAGGCCGAGCCTGTATCTTGGTAGCCTGCGAGTGTGTTTTACAAATACTTTATTTTACATTAAAACATGGTATACACATTAAAAATAGGTCTTGAATATTATCACGTTTCACAAAAAAGAAAGCAGATGAAAAAGGTTGGGGTTCAGTTCTCAAATATAAATAAATACTTTTGACACTTACCTTATGTAAACGAGATACGTTACAACTTTTATTGTCCATATTCCAATTAATCTTCTTGCCGTAGCATAAAGCCAATTATAACAATTATGTAAGTTTTGGTCTTGATAAAAATTAAATCACTTCCCCGTACAAGGTGTCTTTTGAAAGGCAATTTCGCCAGTCAATTTGATAAGAAACTGGTTCAAACGTTGGGCGATTTCGCGTTCGTTGACTTCGCACACGTTGCGGGTTTCATCGTTCAACTGTTTATTTATTTCTAACTCCTGAACTGTACATTTCGCGAAGTTCGCTACGTTGATTTGTACTGTTTATTATTATTGTTGGAAGTTTCCAAGTTTATTGTTTAAGAATGTTGTTTTTGTTTCTTCGTTTAGGCCGGGGATGACGATTCACAAAAGATTTCAAGTTGCTAAACTTTGCCTTGAATCATGTATTGTTTACCTTATTTTGAGTGAAGTCAGTAGATAATTTGACCTGAAAGTATTACAATTTTATGGCAAATAGTATCTTTGTAAGCTATATATCTCGTGAATATTTATGTTTTCAAACCCTATAGCTCTGTCATTATAAAAATGGACGAGAACTTTTGTTGAAAATCATTTTTGATGCTTCGCACTCGCTCGGTCAATAAGAAGTAAGGTTGGTATTTCCATGTTCCACATTCTGCATATAACTACTTAAAGCGCACAATTTTTTTGGATTTTCATTATACATATATATTGACTACAGGGAAATTTAACCCTTTTTGGGGCACAATTAATTAGTACACACCAATTATTTGAGCACTTTAAGCAAGCATCGTTTTGTTAGATACTGAGCCGGGACGTTTATTTGATACATCTGGCTTAACCAATATCAATAACATTCTCCACATGCATTGATGATGTTCGTGAAAATCACTTTAATAATTTTTTTTTTATTCACTAAGTTAAACTAACGCATAGACCAAACTTTACGCCCTAAAAAGCTCCCGCAGCTTTGATCCAGACTTCTTTTTTAGTGCCTGTATCAAATAACTTGATCGTTCCCACGGATCGTGTAAAGTTTTTTTGTATCATTCTAATTGTGTTCAAGGAACCGGTCTGTTTCGTGTCAAAAATATTATTCGATGATTATAGATATTAATGTGCATTTTTACCTGAGGGAAACACATTGCCTGTGATAAATAAAAACTATGGACTTGTGTTTTACAAGTTCAATTTAATCAAAAATACTTATTTTATAACATGTTCATGCGACGCAAAAAGGTGGGTTAAATGAGTTTGACCGCTATGTGTGTGTGTCTGTCTGTAGCACCGTAGCTCTTAAACGGATGGACCGATTCGAATGTGGTTTTTTATTTGAAATCAGGTTTTCTAGAGATGGTACTTAGACATGTTTCATCGAAATCGGTTCAGCCGTTTTTGAGATATTGAACTTTGAAGTGACAAAGTCGGGGGTCTTCCAACTAGGTTTACGAAATATTTCACTTTTAAAAAGCTCTACTTTCTACTTCCACTTCCAGATACTACTAAAGAATATTTTTAAAATGCTTAATGTTTTTAAACAATATACCAAGCCAAGCCAAGCCAAGCCAAGTTATATGTTGATCCTAGCTCTGAGTCGTTTCTAGTCCAAAGGTGTCCATCGCAACACGGCAAGCACCTTTGCACCTAGTATGACGCGGGGCGGTTTATTGCACTAACTATATTTTTTATTGCATTCATCTGACACTTTTGCTGTTTATTTGAATAATTTAAAAGTATATTTAAAAAAATATGTTTTCAGACATCAATCGATATGAGCCTGTCGTGTTATAATTGGAATTTTAACAAACATCATAAATCTGGAATCGTTCAGAAACATCCCACGTAAAAATATATATAAAACTCAATTACAAGATCCAAAGCACGCGCACGCGATGTTTGAGATATATTATATTTTTTACTTGTTTAATGCTGATGCCGTTGCAACAAGTGCATCGTCCGATGCATGTTTAAAAGTAAAACGGCTTCTTTATATAGCAAAATAAAAAAGTTTAGATATGTGTTCTAATTACAAACCATTATTAAATAGACGAGATCAGCTACATGAGTCAGAATGTATAAAATAACTTTCAGAAAAATTTAAGGTTTCAGTGGAAAAAAAAATATGACAAACGATGCTTCGGACAAAAATTACAGTATGACTAGCAATGAGTATGCGAACTCTGGCGCTCCCTATAATTTAGCATAGACGTTACTTCTGTAATATAGACAATAAGGATGGAGCTCTCAAAATTCCCCATGGGGTAGCAAATTTTCTAATGAAATCCCAGGCATTAGCTAAGTATATAGTCGCGCTGCGTCAGACAAACAGCGTCATATTTATAGTTGTAGCAGTTTATAACAATACACGTGACTCTACATGTTACATAATTATTTATCAATACTTTGTCATTTATGGTCGTGTGACATAATTTACTAGCGTATAAAATTACACACACTTGGCGAGTTTTTTCAGGGATCTTACGTGTACCTATCGACAAAAGCGTCACTTTTGAAAAACCTTTACAAAGCTCAGTCGAATTTAACCAAGTGTCTATTCAAATATCCGGATCGATTTTAAAAAGCCTTGTAAAAAGATATCTCAAGCAGCGTTAAACACAAATTCCGTCACAATATTTAGTCATAACCGATGTCCAAACATTCTGTCATCGTCAAGTGAGTCAGTCATGGCATTGTTCTGCGATCTCATACGAAATTCAAATTTGACGAGCATTTGTGATCCCTCTGTACCTATATCTTGCATGGTTACAAATAAGTACCTGACGATACTGCAGTAAAGTAAAAAGCCCCCTGCTCTTTTTAACCTACTAAAAGAAGATTTTTTTCGTCAGTTCTTATTAGGTGCGATATCGATCACTGTTAGTTTCATGTAAAATAAAGAAAATTTGTGACATTTTACTTATTAAGCGACCGGTTGTTTTATACGATAAACGCTGCGTTTGACGAACACATTATCTAACCAATCACAACCCACGCAATCTATAGTACATTGTGTCTTAAGGGCGGTAAATAAGGAATTACGAACGAGAGTCTATTAGAAGCCCGAAGTCGAAGACTGAGGGCTTTAATGAGTCGATGTTCGTAATTCTAGTACCGCCCGTGCGATATACAATGTTTTTCATCACATTTGCGAGTAAAATTTTATATTTCTAAAAGAAAAAATATAATTGTTCCAAATATTGGCGATACCTTAGGCAGTGCTCTTGGCAGCGCCGATCTCCCCCTGCCTCAGCATGTGCCTGAGCCGCGTGTGCATGTGGTCCTGCTGCTGCACCATGCGCTACACCGCGCGCAGCACCATCAGTACGGCACGGACTCATTTACCGTCCTTGGGCTTCATGACAAGAAAATTTGTACGCGCAATGGCTCATTTACCGACCACGGGTTTCATGACAAGCACATTAAGGTCGAGGGTTTTATTTGGGGGGTTGCAACCAAGGTAGCCTGCATGTTTCGACGCTGTTCACGAGCAAGTGTGATGAAAATTACCAAACAGGCGTTTGCCGCTGCGCTCACGCGTTAGACCATGTTTGGTAATTAGATTATCTGTTGCAAAATTGATGTGCATCAAAAGCATTGCGTAAAACAACCGAGTGCTTCATCATCCGGCCTATATACGTCCCACTGCTGGGCACAGGCCTCCTCTCAGAACAAGAGGGCTTGGGCCATAGTTCCCACGCGGGCCCAGTGCGGATTGGGAACTTCACACACACCATTGAATTGCTTCGCAGGTTTGTGCAGGTTTCCTCACGATGTTTTCCTTCACCGCAAAGCTCGTGGTAAATTTCAAATGTAACACATGAATTTCGAAAAACTCAGAGGTGCGAGCCGGGGTTTGAACCCACGACCCTCTGCTTGAGAGGCGATAGGCCAAACCACTAGGCCACCACGGCTTACCGAGGCGACCGAGTGCTTCAGTCACGCAAAAATGCCTGGAAACTTGGTGTGGATTGTTTTAAGTTCATAGGAACAATATAAGATAGGTAGATTAAGGGGCTGTTTCACCATCCACTGATTAGTGTTAAGTGACGGTTAAATGTGATGCCGTCTCCGTCTATTCGAACAAAACAAATAGAGACGGCATCACATTTAACCGTCACTTAACACTAATCAATAGATGGTGAAACAGCCCCTTATCCTAGAAAATTGCGTTGTTCCCACGGGTTAGCAATTAACGAATTTTTCGCAGATGAATCAGCGTCGCGAAATCATCTTCAGATCTTTTCGCGACACATAGCTGAGTGGCGGCCATTTTGGCTGGGGAATAGGCATGGATGTGTATAATTCAGTGTTTCTGTATGTGTATCTGTTTTTATAAGCCAATAAACCATTCTTATTCTTATTCTTAAGTCACGAGTATTCGATTTCATTTGTAAATGTTTAACAATTATCTTTTTATTATTATTATTATTATTTTTATTCGACTGGATGGCAAACGAGCAAGTGGGTCTCCTGATGGTAAGAATCACCACCGCCCATAAACATCTGCAACACCAGGGGTTTTGCAGATGCGTTGTCAACCTAGAGGGCTGAGATGGGATACGTCAAGTGCCAGTAATTTCACCGGCTGTCTGCTTAGCAAATTAAGTTTCGTAATATTTTAAATACTTTAGGGTAATCTTTGTGAATACACGTAATGACATCAATGCGACCCAATTATTAAAAAGCAGCTTGCAAACCGGTAAACAGTAACTTTCGGCCGTTTGTTCCTCATTACATGAAATTGCGTGAGAGCAAATACTTGCACTTCCTTCCCACACTTATTTCTACCATTAAGACTTGAAATACTGTTATTATACGAGTACTGCACCATTTAACATTACTTTAAATAATATACTTTTATTTCACTGTGCATGTGAGGTCGTGAACCAGTGACTACGTAGGTGGTATATATGTCGGCGGCCGATCGTAAAATCCGCCAGATCACGAAATTCCTAGGCATATCGTGAAATGCCGCCATTTCATGAATTGGCTAAGGGACATCCGCCATATGTTCAAAAGCTTCTTTTGCACTTCTATTTTGAATTCAATCACTATTTTCGGTTTAAAGATAATTTTGTTGCGACGCCGACATTTTTCACGCGCTAAACAAACACGGCCGGTCAGCTGGTCATGGCCGCCATTGCATACGCAGCGCCACCAGTGGCCAAAAAAGAAACTATTTTACGATGTGCGCGGTATAGAGCTAGGAATATCGACGAATGCGTTGCTCTAATCGATCTGCCGTGTTATTTCTCAGGCACATCGTGATATGCCTGGCCAACGTTTAGGCATATCATGAAATGGCGGCGTTTCACGATATGCCTAGGAATTTCGTGATCTGGCGGGTTTTACGATCGGCCGCCGACATATACAAGCAAGAGAAATTTTAGGCTTCTTTCTGACCCGTTGCTGATACCAGGCGGGGAACTGGCCCCTGTATCACAATAATTACAAGTGCTACAAATCGACATTAATTTTTAACTTTCTCGTACAAAAAAGTGACAAGTACATGTATAGATTGGTTACTTGGAGTCTTTTTGTGTTTTTTATTTCAACTCCAAATTTGTTACTTCTACGGCCATCCCGTAAAACCATGTCGAAAATACAACTGAGACATGGATGCACAGAAAAACCAGAGAAAGAGACCAGCGCTGGGAATCGAATCCAGGTCCTCAGCATTCCGTGCTGCGTGACATACCCCTACACTACCACTGGACAGGAGTACAGACACTAATTTCTCCTATGCACACATATCTCAGGTTGCTTTTATGAAATCATAATTTGATTGCTTAGTAGCGACATCTCTTGTCTGGGTGAACGGTTAGTTCCGAAAGAGTGTTAAGTCTCTCGATGAGAGCGAGACATAGATGTCGCTAGTGCTGCCGCTTAAGTAGCGTAGTAGAAAAAAGCAACCTGAGATGAGATATGTGTGCATAGGAGAAATTCGTGTGTGTACTCCTATCCAGGTTTTTCTGTGCATCAATGTCTCAGTTTGTATTTTCGAAATTACAAGTAAATGTAGCACTTGTAATGTTTGTGGTAAAGGGGCCTGGACGCCTGCGAGCAGCGGTATGGCGAGCGTTTTTTTGTATTCAATGCGTGTGCGGCCAGGTGTCCACTGTGCGGCGAGCGCTACGTCCGCGCAATGAACAGCAAACACGCTGCCTTAAAATAGTAATTAGAGTAATTTTTAGAATTTCCCGTGGGAGTTTAGTGCAATTTCGGAATTCCAATTAACTTCTGGATCTAATGTTTTGCGCGAACGCAGCCGCGTAAAGGCTAGCTTTATTATTATTTTAGACGACCAGATGGCCTAGTGTTAGAGAACCTGACTACGAAGCTTGAGGTCCCGGGTTTTTCCCGTGTCGGGCAGATATTTGTATGAAAATACGAATGTTGTTCTCGGGTCTTGGTGTTTACTATGTATTTAAATATGTTCTTCTAATATAATTATATTTATCGTTGCTTAGTACCCATAACACAAGCTTTGCTAAGCTTACTTTGGGACTAGGTCATTGGTGTGAATTGTCCCGTGATATTTATTTTTTATTTATTTTTCAATATTGTCGATAGGCCTTTGCCCAGCAGTGGGACACTTTAACAGGCTAAAATAAAAAAACTTTTTTTTCACAACAAAAAATACCTGAGTCAAAGTTACATATTATGATTTTCTATTCCAAATTTTATTTAGTCTTAAACCCAAAAACTACATTATTTTCCATAAATAACAAACTGAAGCATCTACCAATTATAGTGACGCTGACAAATCGTCGCTTGCGCACTCCGCCATATTTGAAACAGTTACGTTTAAAAAACGAACGATGACAAGTAAAATTTTACAACCATCTTAAACTATAATAACTACGGCAAGAAATTCGTTTGAATTCGAACTTTGGCCCCTTGTTAACAAAGTTGAAAATTGAAGCGATAATTGTTGAGACTTTTTTTGAGAAGCGACATGTCAAAGGTGTCAAAATTATGACGCTAATGATCTATGATGAATTGGTTGAATGGGTTTGTGTGGTCACATAAACCTGCTGTTACAAATATGATTTTTAGGGTTCCGTAGGTACTTAAAGGGTTCAAACGGTGTTCTATCGCTATCACTCACGTAACGTGTCCTTCTGCCTGTTTGTCGCACAGGTTTTACAGCCAAACGGTTGGAGCTACACAGTCTTCCAATTTTCACAATATGAGCATTTTGTTGATCCAAAGCCATATAGATTGTCAAAAAATATTTTTAAGGCGAGCCAGCTCCCATGAAGGAAAAGGGGGGCGCGAATATATTTTTTGACCTAACTCATCGACTGGAGAATCGTTGTTTAGAGCTCATTGAGGAAATAAATACTGTATTGTTATTTTAAAAATATTGGATATCAAAGAACATCAGTCAACATTTTTTTTTATAACATTTGGACGTACTAACGGTTTTTTTTCTAATGAACTATAAACTGGAGCTGAATAATAATATTTCTTATTCCTTCTGTCTTCTATTTTACTAAATAATGCTAAAACACTGAATTTTGCGTGCATAGCACAGAACTGTCACTCTGATGGCTTATATTCTACATTTGGTACAGAACCCTAAATGTGATCCCGCACACACTTGACCAGTTTTATTATAAGCTTCAACTAGTCAATTAGTCACAAAAGGTGTAAGAACTTTGCGTTAAAAAATGTATGTATGTCCAAAGAGAGAGAGTCGAAGAGTCCAAAAGTGATATCTGTTTTTTCAGCTTATTTCATTGTAATTATTATGAAAGGTTTATTGTGGCGACACATACAAGGATTCTGATGCTTTCGAATATCATTTTGATTGTTGACTATGTGAATAGGCTTGAATTATTTTTATTTCATCATCATCATCATCATCATCAGCCGGAAAATTGTTGACAGTATTATACCTGTCCCGTTGTCTGTCTGCCTGTCTGTCTGTACGTAATCAAATCTTGCAAGTTGAATTCGACCAGCTTCCAGTAGTTGGATTGACTTGGAATTTGGAATACTTATGTAACTTGCGTGACAATACAATAATCTGATAGTGACATCCTGGTAGTCCGGCCAGGATCGTCTCCGCAGGACGGGACTCTTCAACAGTTAATTGCATCAACTTGAAATTTGGTATGCAAATGTAGTTTGGGTGACAATACAAGTACAGTTAATAAAAAGTACAGTCAGCAAAAAAACTTGTATTAAAAATGAGTTTTTTTTAACTTATTTATGTTGTAAACATGTTAGGAAATTAAATGTTATGTTTTCTTTTCAGGTAAGAACCAAAACTGTTTGAGTGCACACCAGCGCAGATCAAGTAAGACAGTCTAAATAACCGAAATTTCCTAAAGGTAAAGTTATTTATTAAAAATTAACCCAACTGAAAACATTAGTTAAACTATGTAAGTACCTTTTTCACTTTAACCGCTAAACTCAACTGGCCCAAGCCCTTTCATTCTAAGAGGAAGCCTGTACCCTTTGTGGAACGTTTATAGCCCGAAATGATGAACATTTCTGTTACTAGTTAGAATGACAGAAACAAAATGTTTCCAAGTCAGTATTCGAAACCAACACCCACTATGTATCCTAAGATTTGCAAGTCTAGTCGCGGACACAAGATAGGATAGATTACGACCTATCCTACAGGTTCTTCAGATTGTACCCATTAATGTAGGCATCCTGGGCCAGTGGTACTAAACCGTGATTAAAGATAATCGATGGTCAGCGATTAAACTATAAGATACAGTCACCACCAGCCTGTAAATGTCTGATATGGCTCTATTTCTAGGGTTGGTAGGACATGTCAGATATTTTTGCACGCTCAGCTGCAGCAGATATTAATGCAGGTTCCATCACCAAAAAACGATATCAAAGATACGACTCAAGCAATAAAACATTTTATTTTAGCCATGGAAAGCAGATAATTTGCAAATAACGGCAATAATGCATTTTAGTTGTTCAAAGGAAATAAATATTGAAAGAACAAAAGAAAATGTTTAAGTACTTACAGTTAACACACTTATTAACTTGAACAACAAAAAAAACGGAAAAAACTGACCTAAGAAAACATAACCAGAAGATTTGCTCCTACAGCATGATTTCCATGGCGAGCAACGTGTACGAAAAAAATAGAGTCGATTAAGTTGGCTGATAACTGAATATGTGTCGTTGTAACTAGCTATTGTTACACAAAATTCACGGAATATTTTGACAGTTCATAAAAAGTAGGTAGGTTAGATTACGTTATTACCAACAACGCACATTCAAAAAACTTCCGGGGTTTATTTCGGTCTTTGGTTACACCATACCCGATCTAACAGTATTTTAAATCTATGGATCCAACAGCAGCTCGTTAATCTATAGTTAATCCATAGTTAATCATCAGTTAGCAACGTACCATCGGCCCAGCCCGCGGGGGCGGCAATCAGTGCGCAGAATCGCCTGCGCCGAGATACGACATTATAATAAACTCTATAATAATGTATAATCATTTACTCGCCCAAGCGAAACGCATCTTAGCCCCTTGCAAGAAAGACTATTTTTCAATAACAAAAGTTACAACACCCTGTGCGAAATTGCATGTGCATCTAGCGTGCGTGGTTATTTGAAAAGGTACTCTATGGGGGTCGCGTAGAGTTGTTTATGCGATGTCATCTCGTATGTAAAGGGTGATATCAAAATTGCAATTCCTTTGAATTTGCATAGAACTTTATTGAGCTCTAAATGATACATTGTCGGGAATGTGTTTTGCCTCTGTGTGGTTGGAAAAATGTAGAAAGCAATATATAATTCCATTTTTGCTTGGAAGATTACAAATTAGCACATTAATAAAATTGACGTTTAATTAAGTACAAATCGAAGTTCGAAAAAAAAAGAATTTCCTTTGAAGTCGTTTTTTTTTCAAAATTATTTGGATTTTGGAAACAGGAAGCAGAGCTCGGTCGCTCGAGCTCTTTAAATTACATTTGCGTCAATTTACATTGCTAGCCATTATAATTGACACTTTAAAATGTCGACTTAGTTTAATTTTAGCCATAACTATACATATTTGCCACATAATTAAACACATTACTCTCCTTTACGTTGCGCAGTTGGGTAAAAAGTAAGAAATTCTTAAGCCTTCAGCTATTTTATATTTATCTATTCGAGACATCTTGAATTGTTAGCAACGTAATGACACTCATTGTGTAAAATGACATTTGCTTAAATGTCAAAAAAGGTCATTTTGAAGGAACCAAGCATTCTTTGAAATCCAAATGCATTATCATAGGTCACGATTATGAAATTTGACATTGATGTATATGGATTTGTATGAATTAAAACATTAGGTAAGTACAATTTTTAACCGACTAAAAAGGAGACGTGTGTGTGTGTCTGTAAAGCTACATTAGTATTTAAAAAGCTACGCCAATATCCACTTTCCCTTCTTTTTCCTTTTTTTTCTTTTGAAGGTCAATATTAAATCAACGAGCTAAAAAGCAAAATAAAAACATGGCCAAAGGTTAATTTCTGTCTTTTCAAATGAAACTAGTCATCAAAAATTCAAGTAGTTCTTGTAGTTTTTATAGTATTTTAAATTCAAATCTAATCTAACAAAACCCATGCGGCACGGGTCGTCAACGTTTTCCCATAATTAAAACATTTATAACCGTGACCAGCGATTTGCAATTCCACACTCATTCAAGCACAATGACCGTTTCCTAGCAAAACAAAAAACAATCTTAAAAAAACTACTCTTAGTCAGACGTGGTTCACAACACCTGACTTACAACTAACTATTGACCAATCAAATTTGAACTCTACCTTATTCCTTCTACGTACAATTTGGGTTAACATGACATGACGTTTGCGTCCTTTTTTGCGCATGCCAATTTCAATAACAGTCCAGTCGCTGATTCGAGATTAGATCTTGTTGTTTTCAAATTAAGGTGGAATATTGACTGTATTTTATTGTACTGTTTTGTTTAGTAGGTCCATTCATGGCGGCCATATGTTGTTGATGAGTCAGTGGTCGGGACCTTTGGTGTATAAAAATAAGATTTTATAGTTCTTTTTTTTTAATATTTCTGGTTTTCTTGAAACAGATAACTGTTCGGATTTTATGTAGCCAGTTTTTTTACATATTTTAAACAAAGAGCGCTGTTGTTAGGGTTTAACTTTTATTCGTTTTTTTTTTCAATGTATCTTTTCATACAATTAAATTTTAATAAACGCCGTGTTAGCCTTGTGGTTTCACCTAAGACATTTTGCAGAGGGTAGTGAGTTTGAGCCCGGGCAGTTTTTTAGAATTGATGTGTTAAATTGTTTGAAATTTTACCATAAGCTTCTCGAAAAGGAAAAACGTCACAAGGCACGCATCGGGCTCGCTCAATAACCACCGGTAAAGCCTTTTCGTTCTAAAATGAGGCATATGCCCAGCAGTGGGACATATCTGCATACAATAATATAATAAGCAGATATGACGAAATTCAGAGATATACGGGTTTACCGCTTGGGTGACAGATATCTGTGATGCTGTCCCTGTTTGTTTTCTCCAAATATACCATATATCATTAATTGCCAAGTAAAATCAATGACTGATGAAACAGACTCTTACCTATAGACTTGTACATACCTAAATCGCGATGCTTAGTTAAACCGTGAACCACCCTATCCCAAGTTGGCTAAGCCCGTCTGACAAACAAGGCGCTGCATAACCGGATATTGCCGGATTAGGCCCCGGCCCGGTTCTTCGCCGGGCAAACTGTTCCGTGCAATCTTAGAGATTGGATTTGGGATTAAAAGGCATGATTATTTTGACTGTTTGTATTGTTTATGATAATTGAATTGTCTAATACCTTTACAATAATAATTGGAAATAATTCCGATCCGCATTGGCGATCGCTTACTTCAAATAGCGAAGCTACTGTGTTAAAAATAAAGTTGTGTTCAATACTTAAGATATTGATGTATCTATAGATATCATTTTATACTATTGGAAATCTGTTTAAAAAAATATACCTTATTGAGTTCCTTGCCGGATCCTTCTCAACAGAGGTTTTTCCGAACCGGTGGTAGATTTTTTTTACATTCATAAGTGCTTGTTATAGCCTAAATTGAATAAAGATATTTTGACTTTGACTATGAATAAAAAGGATAAAAAAATGTGGATAAACGTCGTAATCTCGGCCTATATTTTACTTCCCACCGCAGGGCATAGGCGTCCTCTCAGAATGAGGGAGCTTGGTATTTATGTAGTTTACACGCGGGTCCAGTTCCGGCTGGGAACTTCACACAAACCATTTTATTTCTATATAGTAGGTACGTTTATATATAAGGGATAATTTTGATCTATTTATATATTTTTGACCCCCAACACATAAAGATGTATGTTACAAATTTAACCACTATTATCTGTACCCATATATCGTCTGTGCCATCATGGAGAGCTCTCAAACGTTTGAATCGATTTTGAAACAGTTTATTTAATCAGAAGCTGGTTTACTCAGGATGGTTTTTAGCTAAGTCTCATTAAAATCGATATTGCCATTTTTAGGGTTCCGGAGCCAAAATGGCAAAAACGGAACCCTAGTTTCGCCATGTCTGTCTGTCTGTCCGTCCGCGGCTTTGCTCAGGGACTATCAATGCTAGAAAGCTGTTATTGTGCACGGATATATATGTAAAGTATGCCGACAAAATGGTACATTAAAAAATGGAAAACAATTTTTTTTAGGGTACCTCCCATAGAGGGGGTGATTTTTTTTTCTCATCCAACCCTATAGTGTGGGGTATCGTTGGATTGGTCTTTTAGGGGTTTGCTCAGACGATTTTTCGATAAATCTAAACCGGTGGGTGGAAAAATTTGAAAAAATTCAGGATGGTAGTACCTAAGTACCTACATCAAACTTACAAGGAAAACTATAACGGTTAGTTTGCTTGAGAACTATTAGTAGTTTAAGAGTAAATAGCAGCTAAGTTATAAAATATACCTTAACTTGGAAGATTCCGTATAAAATACGAAATCTTTAGAAAAATATTACTTATTTTTTTCGTAATGGCTACGGAACCCTATTTTGGCCATGTCCGACACGCTCATGGTCGGTTTTTATTAGACTTTGAAATTACGATACTACCGGGTTTTTTATAATAAGCAATAAAGTTTTACATTTTAAGTTTCATTGAAATTTTATCACCCTTCAAACACATACTTACACTTAGGGTCTGTTTCACGACTCATTCATAAATTTTATTTGACAGACAAATGTGATGCCGTCTCTGTTTTATTCGGACAAAGCAAACAGAGACGGTATCACAGATATCCGTCACGTAAAATTAATCAATTAATTAAACAGGGGGTTAGCGTGAGAATATCCTTGTACAAATTCAGCTTAGAACTAGTCAAACTGTGTCGGATGATAAACAGACCAACTGGCCTGAACTTGTCCAACAGGCAGTCGGACAAATCGATATATTATGTCCGCATGTTCCCACGCAACTGCGGAATCAATAAACAATTACGGAAAGTTGCGGAGAAGACAAAATACAACGAAGGTTCTTTGACATACAAATATCGCTAGATGGCGTTACTATTGAGAGGTCCGATTGACGTTACAGTCTTGCTTGCGACTGGCACATTTACTGATAAACCAATCATAAGGCCGTGGTGGCCGAGTGGTTTGACCTATCGCCTCTCAAGCAGAGGGTCGACGGTTCGAACCCCGGTTCGCACCTCTCAGTTTTTCGAAATTCATGTGCGGAATTACATATGAAATTTACGACGAGCTTTGCGGTGAAGGAAAACATCGCGAGGAAACCTGCACAAACCTGCGAAGCGATTCAATGGTGCGTGCGAAGTTCCCAATCCGCACTGGGCCCGCGTGGGAACTATGGCCCAAGCCCTCTTGTTCTGAGAGGAGGCCTGTGCCCAGCAGTGGGACGTATATAGGCTGGGATGATGAAATGTGACATAAATATCAAAGTTCCACAAATATTCAACGTGCCTTACGATACTACGTCAACTAACCAGGCTAGCTACTACGAAACTCGAAACTCGAAGTTCGTATCGTACCGTCCCTCTTGCTCTCGTATTAAATAGTATAAGTGTCAGAGGGACCGCACGACACGAACTTCGAGTTTCGAGTTTTGTAGTAGCCCTGCTGTCACATTAACCCTCATTGGACTAGTTTACAGTGACATGGAGTGAATATTTTCTTTGCAAACCAGAGACAGAAGCGTGAGTTAGGCATGTCTTGGTTTCGGGTACAACTCCTCGGTGTTCGTGTAGTTACATTACATGAGCTTTGCTATACTTTTCATCACATCAATGACGTCATGTCAACAAATTAGGCAATTCGTTGGGAATACAGTCGTTATGATGCCATGAGTTTGACAGTTTTTGTTATCAACCTGATGCCTTATTAATTATCTATCGCTCTTGGAATCACAATCGTTTTCGCCTCTTCTTTCTGTCACACCACTGTCTGTCTGTTTCTGTCACTTACAACCTAAAATTGCTAAAAGTGGCTCCGCGGTAACGTTTCGTGTGCTCTGCCTACCCCATTTGGGAATACAGGCGTAATGTTTGTGTGTGTGTTTCTGTCATATTCACACGGTTAACGGTAGAAAGTGATGGCGTATGCGATCAACAGTGCCCTGGCGTTAGATAATACAGCAACTGATCTTCGATATCAGGAACAGCTCGCCACGCAACAGCCACGTCTTCAAGACCTTTTTATTATGTTTACTCTGCTCGTTTCCCTCCTCCGTGCACGCATGAAGTGCAAACTGGATGTTCGCCAATTAGTGAGTCAGTCGCAGTGGCAAGTTCGAGCTCTGCTATTATTGGCTCGCGTGCTTGAGATCCTTCCGTATGCAAATCCAGTAAATAATAAACGAATCACTTCGCTTCCCATATTTTTTTGTCATAATTTCACTTGCAATAACAACGTTTGCCATGATATTACAAGGCGTTAATTAGATAAATGAAAACATTGACATCCCAGCTGTCTTTATTGCTGTTAGTTAGTTAAATGCTCAACTGTACAAAAACAACCAGTTCAATAAAATTTGGTACGCTTGCGAAACTTTGCTTGTATGTTGCACTTCGCCGTTTTTAGAAGAAAATAAAATTAACAAAAAAAACCGGTCGGTATATATGTCGTCGGCCGATCGTAAAATCCGCCAGATCACGAAATTCCTAGGCATATCGTGAAATGCCGCCATTTCATGAATTGGCTAAGGGACATCCGCCATATCGTTCAAAACTCACCGTTTAGCGATTTGCCTAGTGACGTTTAGGCAGATCATGAAATTCCTAGGCATATCATGAAGCGCATATAGATGTATCGTGTGTCGTGTATTTGATTCTACTCTCAATTTTGAACAAAACTACTACTGGCTAGAATTAAAAAGATATTTTAATTACCATGGTTACAATCAATGAATAAACTACTAACATAAACTACTAAACAACTACTACTACTACTACCACTACATTACTACACACTACTACTACTATAAACTACTTTCATTGCATGGTGCAACATTAGTGCCACTAAATTATACACAATATCTCTGTACATGTATTTACTTATGATTAAGGTATTTAGTTATTTGATTAACTACTTGTACCTACTATTTGCTAAGTTAGTTGTTGGTCCCGATCAAGTCTTCAGAATTAACCTCTATTTTCTACGTAGGCAATAAATACTGGCTTCAATATCAAACACGCACGTTCTCCTATTCTAGTATCTATATTCTATGACGTTTACATAGTTTATAAGTTATAACTTCGCTGCGGGACATAGCGTTTAAACATACAAGCTAAGCAAGACTAAGCTAGACAACTTATGCAGGTTTTACGGTATTTTTTATCAACATCACCTTAGCATGTGTCTTTAGCCTGTCCTGTTAACGGTACTACGAAAAAACTGGTAGCTCCTTATCTGCTGACTGTTATAAAGGTTTGCATCCAAACTCGTCTTGATACCTGTTTTAATATTATCACGTTGATTTGTAGTTTAGTATCGTGAATAGAGACAAAATAAGAAAAAAGTCAAAGTCAAAGTCAAAATATCTTATTCAATTTAGGCTATAACAAGCACTTGAATGTCAAAAAAAAATCTACCACCGTTCGGAAAACCTCTGCTGAGAAGAATCCGGCAAGAAACTCAACGAGGTATATATATTTTTTTTAAAACAGATTTACAATATTATTAAATGATATGTATACATCACAAGTATTTAACACAACTTTATTTTTAACACAGTAGGTTCGCTATTTGAAGGGATCGCTAATGCGGATCGGAATTATTTCCAAATATCCCTGTCCATGATATAATCATAACTTTATAATACGCCTTTGATATTAATGTCTTCTTGACAATAGATCTGAATTTTGTATCCGTTTCATTTATAATATTTTTTGGAATTTTATTATAAAAACGTATGCAATTTCCCAGAAATTTTTGGTTTTAGCCAGTCTGTAAGATGGAACTTTAAGCTTCCCTGTTTTCTAGTAGCCTTTGGCTTATCGACGTTAGTGCACATATGTTCTTCCTAACATACATGATTATTTCAAAAACATAAAGCGACGGCAGGGTTAGGATATCTGTTTCCTTAAAAAAGATCTTAAAGATTCACGCGTCTTCAAATATAAATTGCTCTAATTGCTCTCTTTGTAAGATAAAAATTGACTCAATGTCTGCAGCAGATCCCCATAAAATAAGGCCGTACGAAATAATGCTATTTATATCTGTATATTAAAGATATTGATATCTTTATTAAGATTGACGTGACTGGCGAATGATCAACGAACAACCTAAACTACTGATGCTAGAGACTTAAAATTTGGCAGACATAATTATGAATGAGTGTTTTCCTTGAGGATCACAGAATTTTCCGAAATTGTTTGGATAGAGAGCTTTATTCTTTCACGGCAGCAAGGCCGCGGTCTAAAGCTTGATAAAACTTATTTTAATATTCATTTTTCAAAAACATAACACCTCTTCGGTCAGTCAGGTAAAAATAGGACTTGCAGTGGGACAGAATAGACTTACAATAATAATAGTATCATATGCATTTAACTTCTAATCTTATTATGTATTGTTAAACATGTTTTGTTTTGTCTAGTATAAATAAAAGCTTGTAAATTAGCTTCATTTAAACTAACTGAAATAACTTAAATAAGCTGTATTTAAACTAATTTACTTAAATAACTTAAATAAGCTGCATTTAAACTAACTTAAGTGCGTGCAAAAGCTAGTATGTATGTAGTTATACCAGGGTTTCTCAAACTTATGGCTCCACGTACCCCTGTTAAAGTTTCTAGACGACAGCGAACCCCTACCTCCCCCCCCCCCTGCCAAAGATAGTAATAAAATTGGCTGTTGGAGAATGGCTGTTGGAGAAACTAAGTTTATTTTTATTTCAATCATCATCATAATATAATGTACGAAAATACAAACTGAAACAAACAACAACAAATAACAAACAAATAAGTAACAAATTTGGGAGTTGAAATGAAAAATACAAAAAGACTCCAAAAACCAATCTTAATCATCTTGCCGCAGTCTTGCAGCCACCATCACGTAAACCTTGCCGCGAATCCCCTACCGTCGATTAGCGAACCCCCTACCGTCGATTAGCGAACCCCTAGGGGTTCGCGTACCCCACTTTGAGAAACCCTGAGTTATACCTTTTATGTTAGAAAAGCATGGCAACTGATTACTATAATTACTTCCCGATATGCCTTATCTGAGTTCCTTATTACTATTACTATGTTTAGAGGGCCGTGATAAGAAATTAATAATAAATTGCGACATAGAATATTGACTTGTGGGTCAGCTCAGCTGGGCCATTCTAATCAATTCACTGCATTCGCTTAGTTTAGTTTATTTATTCATTCATTATATCATTACATTATAATTTACATAAATGTCAGTTATAAAAATTTGTATTGAAATCGTCAAAGGTAATAAGATTAGTAATAATTATAAAAAATAAAATTCTAAGCATGTCATGATGTGAATGAAAACAATTAAAATAAAGACTGGTTCTCCTCAAGGGATCGTGTGAAAGTTTTATTTTTATTAGCGGGTAAAAACCCGCGGTTCATCATCATCATCATCATGTCAGCCGAAGACGTCCACTGCTGGACATAAAGGCTCTCCACTCAGACCGGTCTTGTGCTTTCTCCACCGCGATCCCGCGATCTTAACCCGCGGTTGCCTCAAACCATTTTAACTAGCAGTTGAATTTAAGTCCTGAGATGTTATTTAATTCTCCTAAAAGCCGTGGTGGCCTATGTTTGACTTATTGATTGTGCGTGGGTTCGGTTTTGGAAATTACATATGGGCGAAATTAAATTTGAAATTTACCATGAGCTTTACGGTGAAGGAAATTATTAAAAACGAGCGTGCTAAATATCTGATCCTGAAACCAGCGGTTGAGATTTCAAGATTTTATCCCAATTTCGTTTTTTTTTTTCAATTTTTTTTCGCAGGTGGTAGGACCTTGTGCAAGGTCCACCCGGATTGCTACCACCATCTTGCTCGCTAATCCTGCCGTGAAGCTGCAGTGCTTCCACTGTTGTGCTTCGGCGTGGAGAGTAAGACAGCCGGTGAAATTACTGGCACTTAAGGTATCCCATCTTAGGCCTCTAGGTTGGCAACGCATCTGCAATACCAGGTGCAATACGCATTGCAGGTGTCTATGGGCGGTGGTGATCTCTTACCATCAGGAGACCCACTTGTTCGTTTGCCATCCAGTAGAATCAAAAAAAAAATAGCCTTTTAAATTTGCGCAAAAAGTGCACAAGACAGACCATATCTGATAGTGACTTATTAAATATTATCGCGATCACTCCAGTTCTGGTGCGAGCAAACTGCACCCACTGCCTTTCGTCATCGCCGCACGCGCACGTGCTGTTCGGATAAGACGCCCGAACGTCAAATACATAACTACATAAGTAACCAATAGAGTGGAAATCAAGTCAAGTCATTTATTCAGTTTAGGCACTTGCTACAAGTGCGAACGTCGAAAATCTTTTTTTTTATTCGATTGGATGGCAATCGAGCAAGTGGGTCTCCTGATGGTAAGAGATTACCACCGCTCGTAGACACCTGCAACACCAGGGAGATTGCAGATGCGTTGCCAACCTAGAGGCCTAAGATGGTACCTCAAGTGCCAGTAATTTCACCGGCTGTCTTACTCTCCACGCCGAAACACAACAGTGCAAGCACTGCTGCTTCACGGCAGGATTAGCGAGGTAGCAATCCGGGCGGACCTTGCACAAGGTCCTACCACCTGCAAAAATCTACCACCGGTTCAAATAACTTCGGTCAAGAAGAATTCGGCAAGAAGCTCAACGAGTTATATTTTACGTGTAATAATTATCTGCCACAGCGGAACGTGAAAAAATATCTGACACGTCCTATCGGCCTTAGAAATAGAGAAGCATCAGATATTCATGCACACTTTGTTGTGTCAGATATTTTTTTTTTTATATATTTAGACCTATAGCTTTTAATGATGGAATATGTTTGTTTTGATAAATAACATTATCTAACTGAAAATGCCCCTAAAAACATAACTACAGTATAATGGCAAGAGATAACGCCTCAAAAAATGTTTTTAGCATATATATTCCTTTATAGCAAAGTCTTATAAGGCGGGTTGTCCGGGCACCCGAACCCGAGTGACGCCATGTTGAATAGTGGCCGTCCGGATCAAAAACGATAGTGTTATACACTCGCAGAAATATGGTGCAGGTTTAGGAAGATCTCTAATTTTTTTGCCAACAATTTTAACATGTTATATTATATTATTATAACCCTTTTTTAATGTTTTAGCGAGGTTTCATATTATTTAGATAATTTGATTGGCCGTTTTGCTGTCGGTTTGATTTTCGAAAGATAAAAATTAAGTAGAATGACCTAAGAATGACGGACTAAGCAAAACATACGAATATTTTCAGAAGTAATTCAGGTAGGTTTATCTTAGAAAATCTCTAAATACCTGTATTTTCTGTTCTGCTTACTTTGTGTTGGTGTTCAATAAAGAGTTATTGTATTGTATTGTATTCGAAAGCCACTTGTTAAAATAATGAGCGTACCTACGTTTTGTTTTAGCAATGCTTACTGGCTATGCTATACTACTCTGTGTAAACAAGGGTCATACTGAAAACCAGCGCTGCGGCTTGCTGTTGCAATACGCTGAGTATGGTCCTTTTTACTTCTTTCGGCACAATGTTTATTTTATTTTCTCTCTTGGTGCCTAATATTGTATAAGATTGTCTGTTTTTAGCTGTAATTTTATTTATTTTTGTTGTGCCGAATTTAGGTAAATAAATTTATTCTTTCTTTCTTTAAATGCTAGTTTTTACCACACAAAAATATTTTTTAAAATGTCACCCGACCGCCGAACGCATAACACTCGGTCAAGATGGCCCGGTTATCCGGGTATCGTCCGACCGATCTACGGCCGCATATCATTATTGCATGAGTCGGTTATAATATAACTCGCTATCGCCCCAACCCGGGTAAGAATGCCACTACTTTTGTTTAGTTCGGGCTCCCGTTTATGGTCACTTTGCGGGGAGATTGTGGCGTTGCTTTAGTGGTGTTTGGATGTTACTTTGTAGAGTTGGTCAGTCGTTTTTGACCGGACTGCCTGACGGGGGGTTATGTTTTTAGACTTCTAGTCATACAAAGCGTTCTAGAATAAAGCCGGAATATTTAAACAAGTGATAAAAATGAGTGAGTCGTAAAAATGATGAAACACTGACTTGCATAGTGTAACTGGCTTCATCGATTTAGAACAGGAATATGTAGGTAAATGGGTGGTTAAAGGCAAAAATATCATATTTCAGCCATTTTCCGAGCTTTGCAGCCCATAGAGCGATTGTTTTAATTGGTGGCTTGCAGTTTTACTTAGACACACACACGCACACACTGAAATGCGTTGTTCTACGAGCGTTGACGAGTCAAGTAGAATGAAAGGATGGATTTTATAGAACGAAATGGTGTGCATGCGATACAATTAAAATTTATTAAAATTTCTTGCTTAGTGTCTCTCATTTCGTCAATATATGCGACAGGCAACTGAGAGCGGTTGAAACGCTCGTAGAGCTACCAAATATCAATTTCACTACTTATTATTAATCTAATCTCATCGTCTAATTTAAACTGACTCAATTAACCTTACAATCAAGTTTAACAGCAACACACAAACTTCTTACCCCATTAACTGAACTATAAACACATGTAAACCCCTCTAAACTCTCACAAACACATGTTTATATCAATTGAGCTGATCCAGCCAATGGCAAATAATGGCGGCTTAAACGGTACTAATTAAGTAATGAACTGACGGATAGTTTAACAGTGTAATTGTGAACGCTAACTGGTTTAGAGTTAAATATAAAGCTTTATTTTTAACGATACGGTTGGTTACTGGCTATTTTTTTAGGGTTCCGTATTCAAACGATAATAAAACCGGCCAAGAGCGTGTCGGACACGCCCAAAATAAGGTTCCTTGGTCATTACGAAAAAATTAACTAATATTTTTCTAAGGATTTTGTATTTTATACGGAATCTTCCAAGTTTAAGCAAACTTAGCAGTTATAGTTTTCCTTGAAAGTTTGATATACTTACTACTATCCCGAATTTTTTAAAAATTTTCCACCCACTGGTGTTTTTTTTTGCCGTGTTTTGCTAATGTCTAATGAGCCCAGGCTAGATCCCCCACATACCAAATTTTATCGAAATCGTTGGAGCCGTTTCCGAGTTCCCCGAAATATATTATGTACATATATACAAGAATTGCTCGTTTAAAGGTATTAGGTAGATAGATAGATACTAGGGTTTACAAACCTACTCCCAGCCCTCCCCGAGGGGTAAGTAATGTACTGATTCCTCCATCACGCCAATCTGATACAGGCGCGTCGGCCGGAAAATTGTTTTGTGCGAACGTCTATTACTTTATGATAAGGAAAAGCGTCGTAAAAAGCTGCCACAAATATGGCGGTCTTTCAGATTTCCCGCGGGTCTATGATTTTCCAGGGGATATCATAATGATGTTTAACATCATCATCATCATCATATCAGCTGTTTGACGTTCGCTGTTGGACAGGACTCCCCATAGACCGGTTGCTTCGGTTGGAGGCGGCCTGCGAATTGCGTTTATCATCTGGAGATTGGTTGGCATACTTGCCACGCTTGACAAGCGGGTTGGCGAGTGCAGTAGAAGATGTAAGGTTGTGAAGGGCGCTGTTGCCCATCTAACACCACGGGAGGAGAGGGGGACAACGTACTAACGCCGGCGCCCCACGGCAAAAACGGCAAGGAAGTTTAAGATACAAGTCTTCTGTCGCGTCTCATATGCCCACTATAGGGTACAGGCCTCCTCATGAGAGGGCTTTGGCCGTAGTTCTCACGCTGACTCAGTACAGATTGGGAACTTCGCACCCACCGTTAAATATCTTCGCAGTTGTGCGCATTCCTCATGTTTTCCTAAACCATAAACGCTCGTGGTAAATTTCAAATTTAGTTTCGCACATGAATGTAGAAAACTCTAGAAAACTAAAAAAATCTAGAAAACTAAAAAAAAAAGAGGTGCGAATCCGGATTTGAATCCACGATCCTCTGCTTGAGAGGCCATAAGTCAAGCCACTAGGCAACCACGTCGTATATATCAAATATAAGACGTCCAATATATGACCAAGTTTAATTTTAAATGTGACATTAAGCGTGGTAACTGAGGCCCAAGTCCTCTCATTTTTAAAGGAGGCCTATTCCCTATGGCACCTATGGTAATGTATGGCCTATGTAGGACGTACGTACGTAGGGTTGCGACGAAATGTTATTTGATATTTGCAAAGTAGTATTTTTATTCTATGGCCGCTACCGTTCTTTCCTTTATTTTTATTATTCAAGACACTTTATTAGCAAATATGCTAGAACAAAATAGTTGTGTAGGTATCTAATAACAAGCCCAACAGCTGCACGTTATTGCCTGTGCCAGCTACAGCGGAGAATTTGTGTATGTTAAAAGAAAAAAGAATGACTTTAGTTACCATTTACGTTTAATTTCGGGGATAATAAATTGTTGGTGGTTATTTCAAGATTGATTTTTTGTATTTTCATTTTGTATTTTTTATATTTATGTGTATTTTATTTGTAATTATTTATTTTGAATAAAATTACTTTCTGCCAAGCTTCTTGTGGCGCTTTCTTTTTGGCAATGATAGTCCCTTCGAAAGCGCTGTGGTAGTTTAAAAAAAATAATTTAAATTGTTATAATTCCATGAATAAGGGCAACTTCTCCCCTTTTTTTTCAATAAGTCATTTATTATAATATCAAATCATGGTTCCGTATAGGACAATGTCTAATGAAAAACATTTAATTTACTATCCGTTTTTGTTCTTGTTCCAATTTTGTTGACAGTTTGCACCCTCTAAGGTTGAACTATAATCTTGAACTACGTCTGTATATATGACGCGTGCGCAAGTAGGTAACTCGAGTGGCGGGCGAAGGCTGCGCGCATGCCCTTGCAAGGTCGGGAAACGAGTTGGCTACTGGCTAGAAATTGTAGTGGGAGTTGGGATTCTTTGCATTCAATAATAGCATTCATAGAATCACTTGCATTATGGAAATGAGTGGCGGTTGCTTGCCACTTTGTCAGTGTTTCGTGTAAGCTTGGAACTTTTATAAAAAAAGTGGGGGATTGGGATGATTGCGATTTTAATTGTATATGCTTTAATTGAAACACTGATGTCCTATGGTTCTTCATTTAATTTAATAAAACAATGTTTTAACTAAAAAATATGGTCACCCTACTTTTTAAAACTAACCATCTTTGCTGGAATACTTAAGAAATTATGAGTATATCACATTCCGTCAAAGTCAACGTGAAAACAAAGTAGGGCGACCATAATCTCCAAAATATCAAATTTTTCTTCTTTTTGTTGCTGTTAAAACAAAGCCATAAAAATACATTTCGTCCTATCCTATTGTGATCCTTTGATAAAAGTATAGATGTTAATTTTTTGCTCCGCGACCACAAAATCATTCGGTATAACAAGATACTTAGTACAAAATGTCCAAAAAACCTTTTATTAATATATTCAGTGTTCAGCGATATGCTGAGCCGAGCCTTTTTTATAGCGGCCACACTTCTTATTATTATTTATTTTAACCTGTGTAATGTGTCACTGCTATTTTAAGTAAGTTATTTTATTTCTTTCTTTCCAAAACTCTCTGTTCGTACGCAGTTTTTGATACAAAGCGGTAAAATGCTGCTACTGGTGAGGAGCGTAGCGTGAAGCTATATTAGAGTAAGGTAGTCAGTCGAGGAAACTGAAGCGATCTGAGGACCTTTTCATAATCAGTTTCACTATAATTTCTAAGTACTAAAAACCACTATTTCTTTCCAGCGCGTCCGCACCTTCACGTCATCGCTGGACGAGTTAACGGGCCGGGTCCAGGCCGCCGAGGCAGCCCGCTCGTCCTGGCGCGGTCCCGGCGACGCGCGCGACGCACGGGCACAGCTCGACGCCGTGTCCCGTGCGCGGGCGCAGCTGCCGCCGCTGCGCAGGCTCGCTGACGAACTCCAAGCGCAGCTCCAGGCGCTAGCGAGGGATAAGATACAGATACCTGAACAGCTTGTGGCGAGGCTCGATGACCTTAACACTAGGTATGTCAAGTATTTTGACGACCGGATGGCCAAGTGGTTAGAGGATCTGATTATGAAGCTGACTATGAGGTCCCGGGTTCGATTCCCGGCCGGAGCAGATATTTGTATGAATAATACGAATGTTTGCCCTCGGGTCTTGGATGTTTAATACGTATTTAAGCATGTATTTATCTATATAAGTACATTATCCGGTGCCTAGTATTCATAGTACAAGCTTCGCTATAGTTTGGGACTGGGTAAATTGGTGTCAAGTGTCCCATGATATTTATTTCTTTATGCCCCTATAGATCCTTCTTAAGGGTGTAGAAGACGATCAAGCGACTTGAACACTAGGATTTATTCGATTCAATTCAATTAATTTAATTTATATAGGAACTAAACTCGCTTGATCATAGAACCAGGGGCCACTCGGACAGAATCGAGCTAAAGGCAGGCGGTAGCAAACAAACACAACCGAAATTATCACTAGGTTTTTCGCTATTTCTATTATGTCACTGGCAGGCCGCACGTACATCTAATCTACAGCGGGCCATGGTCACTGCATCCATGGCGTATAGAGTTCAAAGCAATGCTAACTATAGCTGTATCCGTTTTCAGGGTGGGCGCCCTCTGCGCTGGCGGCGAGGAGCGAGCGAGGCAGCTGGCCGGCGTGGCGCGAGACGGCGGCGCGGGCGCCGCGCAGGGCTTCCTCGCCGGCTCCGTCGAGCCTCCGTGGGAGCGCGCCGTCACGCCCGCCAACGTACCTTACTATATCAAGTGAGTATATCATCCATAAAGACGATGAGAAAAAAAACATTAATGAGACCTAGACACAAAGGGTTGTAGACACTATTTTAATTATCTACTCCAGCGGCACCTTCGTAATTTTAGTTCTACGTCTTGGAAACTTTATTTTCTTTAGTAGAATTTCACCTTTTTTCTTTTCACAAGCTTTTATTTACTTTCACCTGTCTCGTTCTGTGTGTGATCAAATCTTAGAAGCAAAATTTGACTCGCTTCCAGTAGTGATGTGATTGACTTGAAAATAATAGATTAATCTGATCCTCGTGGTCCGGCCAGGATCGTCTCCGGAAGGCGGAACTCGTCAAAACTGTTGAGTGCAATCTTATGGCAATGCAAGTAGAATCAGCAAAAAAACGCTTGTGAGGTATTGAAGATTTTTGTCCAAACCTTATTCTAGCGGGAGATGCTAACAGAAAGTTGTTGTGCATGGGTACCTACGTGTCAATGAAGAATGAAACTGATTATAGTACCTATTACAAAAGTTAGACTACTTAGGTACCCTATCTCCTTAAAAACTAATTTCTCCTTAGCCACGAACTGGAGACGACGCACTGGGACCATCCGAAGATGATAGACCTGATGAACTCCCTGGCCGACCTGAACGAAGTCCGCTTCTCCGCGTACCGCACCGCGCTCAAGCTACGCACCGTGCAGAAAGCCTTGTGCAGTAAGTTCATTGTTATTTTCCACTTAATCTTCTGCAACTACTTTGGTTTTCGTTTCGATTTAGTTTTTTTCTTTGGCGTATTTCTCTCTATAGCGTTGAGAACTTTTATTCAGACAGCTAGTCATTAGCAATTCATCATTAGTGCCTGTTTCTTCAGTTGATTTCATAATCATAATTGTCTGAGTACATTTAATTGTTGATAGATCTATAGCCTTTTAGCTTCTGTTTAATTTGAACATGTTTGTCTCTTTTTAAATTACCTTTTCTATAACTGTCTAAACTGTTATATTCCAGTGCACATGCTACAACTTCCCGCGGCGTTGGACGCGTTTGACTCCCATGGACTGCGCGCGCAAAACGACCGTCTAATCGACATACCTGACATGATCACCGTATTAACATCCCTCTATGAGGTAAGCACTAAGACACATACCAAACAACATATTCCACATCGAAAATACGAACTAAGACATGGATGCACAGAAAAACCAGAAAAAGAGACCAGCACTGGGAATCGAACCCAGGTCCTCAGCATTCCGTGGTGCGTGCTATAACCCTTACACCGCTGCTGGACAGGAATCTAGACACGAATTTTTCCTATGCATACATATCTCAGGTTGCATATTTCTACTTTGCTACTTAAGCAGCAGCACGCGACATCTATGTGGCGACGACAGACATCACACTCTTTCGGAACCAACCGCTCACCCAGACAAGAGATGTCGCTACTAAGCAATCAAATTATGATTGGTTTCGGTTTTGGTATCATGACAGTCGTTTCGAGATTCCTTGGATTATGTTTGGTAGTAAGTTAAGACTATAAAAAATATAACCTTCTTTAGTCTCTGAGTGGAAGTCAAGAGGAGAGGCCTTTGCCCATCAATAGGACACTGCTATAGGCTAAATATAATAATATAAAAATAATAAAAATAAGTCTCTTGCCGATCCTTCTTAATAGATAGAGGTTGTTCTAAGCGTTGCCGAACTGTTACTGAAATCTGAACAGAACAGAACGCTTCATGTGACAAAATTTACTCAGACGCTCGTAGCTTTACAAGTTTGTGACAGACCATAGACTATGCAGCAAGCAAAAGGAACATCAGAAAAAAACTGGCTAACAATATTCAAGCTCACCTGTGTTAAAGGTCCAACCAATTTTTAACCACGCCTTCAAAATTTCAATAGCCTGGTCTGGTGAAGCCTTAATCCAAATTTTAATTTCAACAGGTCATTGCAGCAGAGAATCCGAGCCTGGTGAACGTGCCGCTCTGTCTGGATTTGTCGATCAACTGGTTGCTCAACGTATATGACAGCCAGCGCACCGGGCAGATCCGGGTACTCAGCTTCAAGGTCGGACTCGTGCTGCTCTGCAAGGGACATCTTGAGGAGAAGTATAGGTGAGTTATTTATAGAAGAAACGTATGAAGAACGCAGATTACTCTTGTTGATTGGGATAGTAAACAAAACTACAACCTTAACATTGCTCTTCGACTACCATTAAGTATGCGCTGCTGTTTCATCCTAGCAAAAGAACAAGATTTGTATTTGTTTTGTAGTTTTATTTTATGAATTCTTTTGATCTTCAAAACTAAATTGCTGACGATTGAAAAGAAGTTTTGAGTTACCAATTCACGGAGATCCTTAAAAATGTACGGGGTTTAATATATATATATCTCCGTAGGTTTATAAGGATCGGGATTTATATTATATTATGATGTTCCTGAGAATATTTTATACGAGATAGACTTCCTTGCCAATTTACTCTACATTTTATCATTACATTTACTATTACTTTTAATATTTCAGGTATCTCTTCCGGCTGATAGCTGACCCATCATGTAGAGCAGACCAACGGAAGCTTGGATTGCTGCTTCATGACTGCATACAGGTAATTTAACTTTATGATCTTTTTTATTACGCATACCTGCTGCGTGAAAGAAAGCGAGTAGAAAGTTATGGAGGCTCTCTACTTTAAGGAGCATACCTGCTAAAATTCACTGGCGTTTGTCCATTGAGAGAGTCCAAAGATTGAGTTGAATCTTCTAAAGAAGCATTATTTTTTCAGGTTCCACGGCAACTCGGGGAGGTGGCTGCATTCGGAGGATCCAACATCGAACCCTCAGTCAGGAGCTGCTTCGAACAGGCCTCAGCTGCTGCCAAGGAGGGCAACAAAGGAGGCACTCTTGATCGGAAGGGAGGTAAGCTTAAGGAACAGAAGAAATCAAAATTTGTTTTCCTGATATTAAAAGCGATTGGTGACTTTATTCACCTATTTGAATTGTTTCTAGTTTGTATAACAACTAACTACTGCCGTAATGTGACTGACTGGCAGACAATGTACAACCTAAAGTAGACCCAAAAACTCTTAATCTGGCAGACTTTCCATGAGTAAGTACCAATATCTCAACCTCACTCAACGACTTTTTCCAGCCACAGAAAAGGAGAAAGAAAAGGAAGATACCAAGGAGAAGACCCTAGAGCGCGACGCCGACGGGCAGCTGCAGTTCATAGAGGCCTTCCACTTCCTGCAGTGGCTGCAGAAGGAGCCCCAGTCCATGGTCTGGCTGCCAGTCCTGCACAGACTAGCTGCTGCGGAAACTGCCAAACACCAGGCCAAATGCAACATCTGCAAAGAGTACCCCATTATTGGATTCAGGTTAGTTTTTGTCTGGAAATTATGAGTGCAGTATACGTCTTTCCGCTATAGGACATAAGTTTTACAGAATGAGGACTTAGAAACTTCACAGAACTGCTTTACAATGTCGCTCATAAATTCCGTTTTTTCTTAAAAGTGTCAGCCCGGATTCCTGTCCACAATCTAATACTCTTAAGACCATGGGTGAAACCACTAGGCTTTGTGACTATTTTTACAAGTCGTGTATTCTTACCTTTAGATACCGCTGCCTGAAATGCTTCAACTTCGACATGTGCCAGAAGTGCTTCTTCAGCGGCCGCAAAGCCAAGAACCATAAGCTGACGCATCCCATGCAGGAGTACTGTACAGCTGTAAGTATGAAATAATATTATACTAAAAAGGATTGAGACATTTTTTGGTATTGTGGGCGATGGAGGGAACCAAAATCACCACATCATAATGCAGGGCTCCTTTGACAAAGTCCCTTAATCAAAAGTTAAGTATGCCAGGTGATAACATGGCCTGCAGATGGTCACTTTAGTCCCATTTCGTAGCCAAATTTAGTAGCTAGCTACGAATGAGAATTGTGCTTTCGAATCGATACTATTTTTTTCATTTCGAAGCTAGCTATTTTGGATCCAGATGAGACTAAAGGAAATTATCGCCTCAGGCTGAGCCAAAGCTTGAAGATTTTCTTGGTGCGCTCAAACCTCAGTCACTTAAATCTGAGCTGTACGTTCAATGGTGAGGGCGTATAGTAGCTTATCGTTGTACCTCTTCAAGCCTAGAAGCCATGCCTCAGCCTCTACCTCAAAGGGCAGTCTCAGTCTGGCTCGAAATGGCTCGGCCAGATTCTGCTCAACGGGATACGAAGATAACTTCGTTGCATTGGCTATTCACCGATCCTTCTCTGTTCTCCCGTTTTTCAAAAATCAAATCCTATTTCAGACGACATCTGGCGAAGACGTGCGCGACTTTACGCGTGCGCTGCGCAACAAGTTTAAGTCTGCGCGCTACTTCAAGAAGCATCCGCGGGTCGGGTACCTGCCCGTTCAGACTGTACTCGAAGGTAAGGGGAACTATGAAAATTACGAGTAAATTTTAATCATCATCATCCTAGCATATAAACGTCCCAAATTTTAATATGAGTATGATTTGCCAGGGGAATTTAGTAAGACCCCGGAATTTAAATTCAACTGCCGGGTTAATAAATTATGCGAGCGAAGCCGCGGGTAGCTCACAGCAAAAATAAATGTGAGTATTCGAGATGAAAAAATGAATATGAGTACGAGTATGAGGATGAGTTTGAGTATGAGTATGTGTATGATAATGAATATCAATATAAGGATGAATATAAGTATGGATATGAATTATGTATTTGCAGGCGACGCGCTGGAATCCCCGGCGCCATCCCCGCAGCACGGCGCGGGCGCGGCGCTGGGCGGCGGGGACGACATGCACTCGCGCTTGGAACTGTACGCCACTCGCCTCGCGCAGGTCGAGCTGGGCTCGCGGCCCGCAGACACACCCGACAGGTTAGTCAAATCCATAAATCACAGAACTGAGAGAAAAAAACCCACCACCCAGCACCTTTTCTCGCCTTTCTCATTGCCGATAAGTTTACTTTTTCAAAGGCCTCTGCAAAAACTTATTTTATTTTAGTTGTCACTGTGGTTATAACTCAATTCGTGTCAATATTATTGTATGCAAATGATCTAGTTATCTGTGCGAATGTGCGCAGTGCTGGGTCTGCGTGGGAACTACGGCGCAAGGGTTCTCTATCGTTTGCCCGAATTTCATAAGCCATAATGTATCGTTTTTCATAATTTTCATTTGCCATAAAGTAATTTATTTCTGAAATAGTATTTTCTTCAGTGTTGATATTAAACTAACCTAACCTAACCTACTGCATTCTATAAGATAACATAATTAAAAAAATACTGAAAACAGCACGGTTCTATATATTTTATGTCAAACGTTGGCATGGCAAGTGAAATTCGGGCAAATGAAATTCGAGCAAGTAAAGGTATACACGCGGCGCAAGTTCAAGCGGGTCGTATTGAGTAGGGCGGGCTGTGCCTTACAGTGGGAAGTACGACATCACGATGTTGCGGGCAACTGGTGATGGAGGTTCAAAGAAACTCAGAACAACAATGAACGACAACTCGCTACCTGAACAAAGGTTCAGCAGTAGACGTGTTCCGGCTGATGATGATGATGATGGCTACAGAGCAATATTTTGTTCGCCTTGCAGCGACGAGGAGCACCAGCTGATCGCGCAGTACTGCCACTCGCTGAACGGCGGCGCCGACGCCGAGGACGCGCCGCGCTCGCCCGTGCAGGTCGTGTCCATCATACACCGCGAGCAGCGCCACGAGCTGGAGGCTATGATCAGGTCACTACAACTCGCCTTTAACCAAGTTACAGATCTGTCATGGCTCGATGTGAAATATTTAGCTCCCGTAGTTGGTCCCGGTCACATGGAACAGAGCTCTTGGCTGCCTAGTTTCATTCCCTGGTTTGTCCATCGACGAATACCAATACGAGTATAATATGGATGTGGATATGAATTCATATGGATAAGGTTATGAAGTTATATAGATATGAATATGAATATGACGATGACAAGACCCGAGAACCTTGAGAAGCGAGTTAAGTTTCTTGATGACTCGTTGGTTTTTTGATCGTTTTCCCAGACCAGAAAAATTAATTTGTGAACATGTTTATCGATCGTCTTGGTCATCATACAGTGTAGGGGTAAGATAAAGACCAAAGACAGTCTCAGTTCTACTTCACATTTTTAACTGTATTCTCATGCTATCTCATGCTTACAGGGAGTTGGAAGAAGAAAACGCAAGTCTTCAGGCTGAGTACGAGCGGCTGAAAGCAAAACAGACTCCAGGCTCCACGCCCGAGGAGCAGCACGGGGCTTCTGACAACAGGAATGCTCCTGTTGATCAGGTGAGTGAACTGGCGGTATTTATCTCACTTTTTTTTAGTTCTAAAGCGAGAGAAAGAAATATTTATATACACAGAAAAAAAGCTGGAAGGAAAAAAAAACAATAATAGATATCGAATAGTATAAATTGGATCCCACTCAGCATAATATTGCGACAAGCTGCAACGCTGTTTTTCAATGGGACCCAATTAAAGCTAAACAAAACATTACACGCTGTGATGACACGAACGCCAGCGGTAAAGTACCTACCAGTAGTTCGCAAAAAAAAATGAAAATCCGGAAACGGTTCTTTCGTTTGGGTAAAATAAACCATATTATTTTCGGAACTTTCATAAAACAAACCTGTCCTAATCTACTGTGCTCTAAAAAACCGAAAGAAAACATTCTGAGAAAAAAAATTGATTTCGGTGAAATTTAATAGGTACCTACTTGGGAAATGAAACATTTGCCAAATGAAACATTTGGGAAAAAATTGTGCGAAGCGTACACGTCCGGAAACATGTAATGGCAATACTTGATTCTTTTTACCATTTTGGAACAATTAAACCAGAGGCCTTAATAATACTGTCGTCTAACTTTGAATCGCAATCGTTTTTACCACTTCTCTCTGCCACACGATATAAGACGAGGGTAGAAAGAAATGGTGAATCTAAATGTCAGTGCGTTAGAAAATACCGCCTCAGAATTTGATTTGGCTATTACAATGAATAAAATGTTTACTAACTACTTATTGCAATTAACCAATAAATAAACACGTTGATGTTTTATTTTCAGGACATGATGGCAGAAGCTAGGCTGCTGCGGCAGCACAAGGGTCGGCTGGAAGCTCGCATGCAGATCCTGGAAGAGCACAACAGGCAGCTCGAGGCACAGTTGCAGCGTTTGCGCCGTTTGCTTGACGAGGTCAGTGTTCACATTACATTGTTGGGAGGGGGAGGGGGGCCTCACTAGACTATACAAGTATACATGGTCCTTGACTATACTATAGGGCACCTGACCATCCTAGGATCTGGTGTCAACTTTGCTCCATTGCGTTGATTATGGCATCTCAGATATTCCAATTATTTTGGCAACAGATTCCTTCACTAAATAGACGGAGTCCCGCTTAGCGGAGCTTCTATTTCTTGACGATTAACCCTTCAGACATCTGAAGCTATCCAACAAACTTCTACCCAAGTACTACCTACTTACTTAGTCCATTCTCCACATTGTAATAGAGAGGGGGATGGGAGGAAGTAATCAGTATTAATTAACTTGGTCGTAACATTAAAGCAACGTGCTACGTATATTATGTTTATCTTCATTCAAAGGTCATAACTTAATCCAGATAATCAGGCTGGCTGTTCGGTACACAATACAATAACTATTTATTGCACAACACAGTAAGCAGTACAGAAAACACAAGTATATACATAGAGATTTTCTAAGGTAAGCAATAGGCGACCTTATCGCTTCAGAGCGATCTCTTCCAGGCAACCTTTACAATGGACAGAAGTAAGGAATAAATTTTAGACTGTGGTAAAATTTACAGTATATTAGAGCAGTATCAAGAATACATAAAACGAACACATACAATACACATACACAACAAATCTAAACAGATAGATATCTACCTAGATAAATAAGAACATATAAATAAGCTAACTATAACATTCATACGCAAGATGACAGATAGTGCTCTCTAAGCATAGACTTAAAGATAGGCAAGGACTTGGCGCGCCTCAAGTCTACCGGTAGGGAGTTCCATAACCAAGTGGCCTGGACAGTACACATGTTAATCAGATTGTTAAATAACCCTCACCTATATTATTCTTCACTCTTGTGGAATCGATAAGCCATTGTCAACAAAAGACTATGGGCCAAGTGATTAAATCTCGTCTTAAACTTTCAGCCGGCGCAAGGTTCGCCGCCCGCGCGCACGGGGACGCTTCAGACACGCTCCGTGACAGCTTCGCAACTCGCCACGGACTCTCCAGCCAAAATGCACAACGGACTCTATCATGAGTCGCAAACCAGTAAGTTAGCTTGATTTTCATTGAGAGCTTTAGTTGTAAGTTTTTGATACAAGACTTGACTTAAATTAGGTATAAGCAGTCACTAGCAGCTAGTATGTGTTGCCGATACTTGCCGCTTGTGTTTGTTCATTAGGACAAAATCTGTCACAAAATACGCAAGACACGGTCATGTATTCACGGTGACTAAATTACAGTTATGGAGAGGGTTTTTGCCAAAAAAAAAATGTTACATGAAATAAAAATGGATGGGATACGTAGTATAAAATAGATAGTTGTGGGGTATTGAAATACCCCAACCATTATCTAATTTTCTACCAACCATTATTTGTATTCCTCGGTACCTACACTTTAAACTCGCTTCATCTTGAAAAATTCCCCTCCAAATCTCACACTAAACGCAACCGCCTTCGTCCGCCATTTTGACGTTTCCCTGTTACACAAGATGGCCGCTGGTCCGGCGCGGGCGCGGAACGCGAGGCCCTGGAGCGACCACCGCCGCCGCCACATAACGTCCACTCACTCATGCATTGCGCAGGTCAGCTGTGTGGATTGCTTGTTTGAGTTTTTTGCACTTTGATTTGTTTTTTATAGAGAAGTCGGCACTTAATTTATTTTTTGAAGTAATATACAATAAATGAAAAAAGACATCAGTTTTAAAGGGATATAATACGGTTATGGATTTTTATCTGAATTAAATAAATTAAATTGAATTGAATTGAATACTACAACGGCTTGCTCAACTAAATGTTAAAAGAATAGTTTGTGATTCCGTTAATTAAGAAATGGATCCTCTGAGTAAGAGAAACAAAACTAAGTTTGAAGCTTGAAGTTATGGAGTTTCTCTTTACTCGCTCAGTGCGTCCAATTTCTCTTGGGCTAGTGGAAAAGCTTTAGTGTCATTTGATACACGGTGATCCCATATATGACTTCTTTACTATAAATCTTGCCTAGTGACTCGAATAGGTGTTGGAAGCTCTGACTCTTGTTTTTCATGTGCCTTTGGTTCAGGTTGAGCTGTTGCAGTTTTGTTTTTGTTGTCATTAGTATTGCATGATTATCGCACGTGTGTTTTTGGATAAGATAAGACTCACGGATTTCTTTTCTGTTAACGCATACTAAACAGGACGCATACCGTGAGGTAAAGTATACGTTTCTACCAAAACCAGTTTTTTCTTTCAGCCATGTTCCAGTTTGGGCTCAATCCTTGATTCCAGGTCATTGCAGACATCAAGGCGCCAGTTTGTTTTAACACCTTCCCTGTCCAGGTGCCCCCAATGTGGGGCCATGAAGCTGTTTTTCAGATGTCCGTGCTTCCACAACTTCAAGCTGTCACTTAGTGAAATCACACTTGAACTTGTGACTTTGTCAAATCATTTTCTATAGGGACAGTGACCGTGTTAAAATTATTATATCGAACCATTTACTTGATCCAACGTAGAACGTTCACATTCGCATCCTGTTGATTTTCATAGCCAGTGCCAGACAATGCGATGTGATGCGACTGTGAAATTCTCTCTGGATAGGTTTTATAGTTGATTCGATGGAGTCTTTAACAAAATTGTCTTTAAAAATAACTCACGCAATGTTGGCGGTAAGATTACTCAAATACGTCAATAATGTGATATTATTCCATTCACAGATGACCTGGGACGTGCCGTCGAAGAACTAGTGTCTGTCATGACGGAGGAACAACAAGAGCCGACTACCGCACCCCCTCAATACACCAACGGGAAATCGCCAAACAAAGAGAAATAAACATAAGGGACATAGTTGGCAACGAACACATCGAGTGCGTGCAACGCGTACGGTGCTGCGGGGATCTGGGTTGCCAGCACTTAAAAAATGCCGGCGGCCTATTCACCGCTGTTTTTCGCTCTGGCAACACTCGAGGTTATACCAAAGACTACTCGCTGCAATGGTAATGCTTCCAGCGAACCGATAGCCATGATGCATATCGATTTTTAAATTAAATTGACGTTGCTCTTGTATATTGGTTTGATCGTTTTTTTTAATGACAGGTGGCAAAGTATGGTATCTACTTTCTTTACTAATTTTCGACTCATCACTAACAAATCTGCACATGCTGTTATATGTTGTACTATTATACATAAAAAAGGTCTAACATTCCATCGTCATCTACTAATTTTATGATCGGACGGGACTTTGACTCGACAAAGTTCTTTTCTACGGCGTTAATTTTGAGTTAAAGTCTTTCAATGTTGAGCTAAATAGGACTAGCTGAGGTAATCTGGGATTAGTTCTTCATAGCTATGAGTTCGATCAAAACGATTTTCGTATGCAACGCTTATTGTACGAATAAGGGCATGCCATTGTTGCAGTACTAATCGTGTTGAGTCATCCTAATCTCTTTTCCACCACTTTTTTATATAGCAACACAATGTATCTACTTCCATTTTTCTCGAGCGGCAATACCGAGTGTTGCCAGAGCGATCCCTAACGAAAAAGACAAGTAACGAGCATTTATACTATACATATAACGTTGTACCAAATTTGTGGATACTTGATAAACTTACTTATACATTTATTAATTGTTTAAGTACATATCTTGTTAGTACAATCTCCATTTATCATATCACTTCTTGTAAATTTCCATATCATTTGCTGTGTATATTAAAACTGGCGCGTGTATAGAATCACGAAAACTAAAGTCAAACGTTTCGTGGCGAGAAGATCGCTACCGATCCATCGCTTGGAATATAATATGAAGGGCTGAAAGCTTTAATAGAATCACAATTTAGCTTTAAAACTACCCTGTTTTGAGACGATTTATAATGCAAACCTGACCGACAACTTTGCCCAAGCAACGGGGCGTACGTTTTAGTGGAAAATGTATTGTTATTATTAGATAGAAAACTCTGTTCTTGAACGTACAATATATGCCAACTGGCCGTAGTTATATGGATTCGTTACAGTTCGCAAGTAGGTGTAGTCGTAGCCAATCAATATCAGCATGTTATGTGCATGTATGTTATAATAACGCGTTAACGAAAGATGTATTATTAGATGAGGAATATAACTGAATGCGCTTCTTCACGCAAGTTAGTCGTACGATGGTTTCACTTCCTCTACAGTATCAGTATCTGTATTTCGGACTGTCTAAATACACATAGCTCTTCTTAGCAGCTGTACTGTAACTACTAAACGTATGTATCCACCTTTTCACTATACTATCCTCAACGGCAGGGCACGTTTATACCTAGAAAGTAATATTGAATGAGACAGTTTTTTATCTCCCATTCCGATATTCGGATTTATAACGTGTGTCTAGTAAGATACTGCCTATCTTTTTAGATAAGAATATATTATTATTGGAGAGATGACTTTTATACGAATGTTAAGTATATCTGTTGACGCTAATTTTTACAATAAGGACTTCCGATTTAACCATATCACGGTTTACTTTTTGTTTGACGGCGAACTGGAATTTTTTGTGTCACTTTTGCGCGCCAGTATTTTTAGAGCTGGCAACATTATGGAATTCCAGCTCGTGCGACCGTTACGTTTATATTTGTACTATTAATTTGGCTAATATAGTATCTAAGAAAAAAAGCACAATTAAATATTATTTTAACTAAATGAAAGTAATTAAATTTAAACTAATATATTGTTAATAATTTTATAGTATTTGTTTATGTAGATTGAGGAGTTTTTGTTTCGAAACTAATTATATTTTTAACTTTTGGCAACTATATTAAATATTCTTCTTCAGCATTTATTTGTGTTTATAATGTTTTAGAGGTTAAATAAATCCAAATAAACATTCGGCATAGTATACTTTTGGCGTTTATATTTCAATACCTGACACCCCCTACTATAAGTTAAAAGATATGAATGAACTAAAACATTTACTTTGCACACCTCATAGAATGTTCATTGGCCTCCGCAAAGTAACTTCTGATTCAATAAATCATTTAAAAGATATGGTTAATATTTTTTAAAGGACTAAGTTAAATGGATTGAATTGAAACGGTAATTACATTAAATATTATTATTTATTTGTATTCATTAAAAATAAGATAGGTACATAGTATAAATTTACATATATTTTTAAGCCACTAAAGAACAACATTGATAATTAGCTTTTGTTAAATTGTTGGCAGAAAATTTTAATCTTGGCTGAATTGCCTCGAAGCCATCGTTCATTATTTTCATATTTGTGGATAGATGGCAGCACTGTGTCTCTATGATTTTCGTGTTCTTACTGTGCAGTCTTTTGTTTCTTTAATAAAACAAGTTAAGTAGATTTTCTCAGTTTTATTGATAAAGAAGCCCTAACTTTAATTGGTTATGGGCCCAGGAAGCTCTGAAAACTGAAGAATTAAGAAAACAGTAAAGAAGAAGTCATATTTTGCGTTTTCGAATAAATCACGCCGTATAACCTCAAAATGGAACGAACTTTGAGTGTGGATAAATTCGATGGAAAAAACTTCAGGCAATGGAAATTCCAGATAAAATGCGCCCTGAAGGCGAAAGGAATCGATATTTCGATACAAAAGCCAGAAAAAAATGAGGAGGCATGGCTAAAAAATGACGGCATGGCTATGTACGTTATCACGTCGTCGATGGATTTAAATCAAATAACCCTAATAGAAAACTGTGAAACCGCTTTGGAAATTATGTCGAAATTAGAATCCATATATGAACAGAAAAGTGAGTTGAACAAAATGTTAATTCATGAACGGTTTTACCAGTACAAAATGTCAACAAGTGACAGTGTGGCACAACATATTGCAAAGGTGGAGAATCTTGCCAAACAGCTCAAGGAAAGTGGTGAAAGCATCAGTGACACTGCTATTATCACGAAAATATTGGGAACTCTGCCTCCTAAATATAGATCACTTAGGCAAGCATGGATGTCGCTGGATCCAGATAAACAAAACTTGAATAACTTGACGGCAAGACTACTAGATGAGGAAGCTAACATTACTTGTGAAGAAGAACAAGAAATGGCCTTTTTGGTTGCTAATACCAAACAAAAAAAGGAATCAACCAAAAATGAACCTAGTACAAGTAGTACAAGCAATGAGAAACCTGCGAAGCATCGTTTTGAATGTTACAACTGCGGAAAAAGGGGGCACTTTTCCAGAGAATGTCGTGCACCAAAGAAAGTATATAAGAAAGCAACTCAAGATAAGAATACCATGCTAGCTTTTAATGTAGCTGATGAGTCAAATATATGCAGTGGTACCGAAGAAGATACCTGGATATTGGATAGTGGCGCTTCGGCCCCATATGACATATAGAAAAGAATTTTTTGAAGAATATACAGCTTGTACTCAGAAATCATTGACATTGGGAAACAAAGAGTCCATAGAAGTGTGTGGAATTGGGAAAGTTTTAATAAAAAGATGTGTCAATGGACAGTGGGAGCTAAGCATGTTACATGGAGTGCTGCATGTGCCTAGCTTAAGAAGAAATTTATTTTCTGAAGGCATGATAACAAGAAAAGGTTATTCCATAGTGAAGAAGGACAGTAGTGCTCTAATTTACAATGGTGATGAAGTTGTGATGTGTGCAAAAATGAAGTTGAACAATTTATACGAACTGGACATTAAAACAGTTGTACCTGACACATGCAACTTAGTGCAGAAAAATAAAAGTGATATGAAAAAGTGGCACGAGAGATTAGGACATTTAAACTTTAAAGAAATAAGAAAAATGAGTGTGAACAATATAGTTGAAGGTTTAAATATTGAAAAAAGTAATGAAGCTGACTTAGTATGTGAAGCATGTGCTTATGGAAAACAGTCTCGGTTCCCATTCCAGAAATCAAGTCGGGCAGAACTACAACCTGGTGAGCTAGTATATAGTGACGTCTGTGGTCCAATGAGTCATATGTCAGTTCAAGGCATGAGATATTTTTTATTATTCAAGGATGCGGCAACCAGCTACAGACATGTGTACTTCATGAGAAATAAGAGTGATACTCTTGAATATTTCAAGAAGTATAATGCTATTGTGAAAAACAAATACATGCACAGTGTAAAAGCCTTGCATACAGATAACGGAAGTGAATACATTAATAATTCATTTAAAGAATACTTAGGTAAAGAAGGTATTGTTCATGAATGTACTGCTCCATATACCCCAGAGCAAAATGGGCGCGCCGAAAGAGAAATCAGAACAATCGTAGAAAGTGCTCGATCCATGCTGTATGCACGTGACGTTTCTTTGGATTTATGGGCAGAAGCCATAAATTGTGCAGTTTATTTGCTTAATAGAACCTCATCCAGCCAAACATCAGACAAAACGCCATCAGAGTTGTGGAATGGAGTCAAACCAATTTTGGAGCATGTAAGAGTGTTTGGCAGTGAAGGGTATGTACATATTCCTGATCAGTTGCGGACCAAATTTGATAAAAAGAGTGAAAAGATGATATTGGTTGGATATGATAATACGAATTACAGAATGTTCAACATGAAAACTAAACGAATTAAAATATCAAAAAATGTTGTTTTTGATGAGAATAAATTTCCTGAACAAAGACAGAATATAGCAAAAATATTCATAGAAGAAAGTGATGAAAATGTCCAACTGGATAACTCTGAAGTCATACTCGAAGACGATCCTGCATTGAGTGATAATTCTTTAAATGAAAACTCACTGAATGAGAATGAGGAAAGTATGCTCAGCTGTAACAATGATGATCCTGATTATGAACCATCACAGATCCTCGATAATGCTCCATGTGAACCAAGAAATCTGAGATCAAGGACAAATTTAAATGTTGAAGCCAATTTAGTGGAATTTGTATTACCATCATCATTTGATGAGGCAATGAAGAGTTCGCAGAAGAATGAATGGTTGCAAGCTGTTAAAGAAGAACTAAATGCTCATGATGAGAATCAGACTTGGACCCCTGTGAAGCGAAGTGGACAGAGAACACTCACAGCCAAATGGGTATTTTCCATCAAGAGGGGTGACGATGGAAGGATAAACCGTTACAAGGCTCGATTATGTGCACGAGGGTTCAGTCAAGTCCCTGGTATTGATTACCAGCAAATATTTTCCCCCACCACAAGGTACGACTCAATTAGAATTATTTTTAGCATTGCAGCCAAGTATAACCTAGAAATCCAACAATTTGATGTCAAAACAGCCTTTTTGAATGGGGACCTTGAAGAAGAAATTTATTTAGAAATTCCTGATGGTGTGCTTATTGACAAAAGTAATGTATTAAAATTAAATAGGTCACTCTATGGGTTGAAACAGGCATCAAGGTGTTGGAATAAAAAGTTTACTGAATTCTTAAAATCATATGGTTTTGTTCAATCACAAGCTGACTACTGTGTATATGTTAGAAATGTTGAAAGTGTCAAGGTTATACTGATAATATATGTTGATGATGCTCTCATAATATCATCAAGTAAAAAGATAATTAAAGAAATAATTAGTTTCTTGAAACAGGCATTTAAAATTAAAGAATTGAATTTGTCATATTTTGTAGGCATAGAAGTGTTAAAGTCTGATAACTGTATATGTTTACATCAGCGAGAGTACATAGATCAAATTGTTAAAACTTTTAATATGAGTGAATGCAATCCTGCATCAACTCCTGCTGATCCGAATGTTGTTATATGTAAAAGTCTTGAGGAAACTGCTGTGAAATTCCCTTATAGGGAAGCTATTGGTTCACTGTTATTTCTATGCTCAGTGTCCAGACCTGATATTTCATATGCGGTAAACATGTTGAGTCGGTATGTTAATAATCCTAGTCAACAACATGTTAATGCAGTGAAACGTGTGATTAGATATTTAGTTAATACAAAAAATGTTTGTATTAGGTATGGAGAAAGCAATGATCTTATTGGGTACTCCGATGCTGATTTTGCAGGTGATGTGGATACCCGAAAGTCCACTACTGGATATATATTCTTAATGAATGGTGGGCCAGTAACATGGTTGAGCCAAAAGCAAAAGACCATTGCTCTCTCTACCACCGAAGCAGAATTTGTTGCAGCCTGCGAGTCTGCAAAGGAAATACTATGGTTACAGCAATTGTTATTGGACTTGGGTGAAAAATTTGATTGTATTAAGCTATATGTTGATAATCAAAGCGCCATTAAGTTAATTAATAACCCAGTTTTTCACAAAAGAACCAAACATATAGACGTCAAATACAATTTTATCCGAGAGAAAGTGGAGAATGGGTTAATAAATATATCCTATGTCCCAAGTAAGAATCAGCTTGCTGATATATTAACAAAGCCATTGCCCACTCAATCTTTGGTTTTTCTAAGAGAACAAATAATGAATAAGCTGCAATAATATTTAAGTTAAAATATGTTTTACTCCTATAATGTAAAATTTTAGTGGGAGTGTTAAATTGTTGGCAGAAAATTTTAATCTTGGCTGAATTGCCTCGAAGCCATCGTTCATTATTTTCATATTTGTGGATAGATGGCAGCACTGTGTCTCTATGATTTTCGTGTTCTTACTGTGCAGTCTTTTGTTTCTTTAATAAAACAACTTAAGTAGATTTTCTCAGTTTTATTGATAAAGAAGCCCTAACTTTAATTGCTTTCGCACCTTTTAACACCACTTTGTTTTGGTTAAATCTTAATTATCACTACAAGGCACACAAAAGACAACAAGCACAATGCTGCTTTTAATTTGTCGCTTAACTGTCTCTAGATGGGAAGTGGCGAAACTTAACATATTGCGCTAGCAATAAAATATAGTAGGAATTTAATCTGACCCATAAAATATATCTATCAAATCTATATTTCGGATCTGAAAGTATTGAAATATTAACAGGTTCTTAATCCCCATAAAAGAGCGCATTTTCTTTCACGTATCGTACATTAAATGCATACTTCTAATATGAAAAGTTAGTTTCCAATTTAACCAAATCATCAACATACACATGCCTTCGGAGAAAATTGTGTTAATGAATCCATGGATGATTCATAGGACAGTGAACCTGTTAAGTGAAACTATATAGATGCTGGGTCCTTTAGCATTCAAGCATGGCGAGAGACGGATTAGATTTAACCATTGCTTTCTTCAACAAAAAAATAAAAAAAACGAAAAAAAAAAACCATTTTCACTAGCAAGCTAGGATCATTCAAAAATCACTTTAAGATACAAGTATGTCACAGTTTTCAGGTAATTCATACTACTGCGACTCCCGTGACTGAAGAATATGCTAATATATTTGTTGAAAGTCGCGAGGGCAATATTGTTAAGTATATAGACGTGGAACTATCACAATGCATACGCCATTATATTACTCAGTCATTAACAAGTTTAAATATAGGAATACAATCATGTATTAATGCATAGTAACAATAAATCTTGGAACTTTGAAATGCCATTAATTCATTATCTAATACCAATTAATAAATAATTAGTTAGTCTGGTTATTAAGTAAATCTTCATTGTGTATTTATTTTCGGTATCTCGGAAACAGCTGGAACAATTTCGTTGAAATAATCATTTACTAGCTCCGTTATGTTTCTGGAAAACCCCATGTTTCCTAGATTTAACAGAAACAAAGGTTGATTAACCTAGGTACTCAATATCATGTATATATGATTCATGGACTTTTTTTTAATACTTTCTTTTCCTTATTTTTGTGTTTCTTACAATTTTTGCTCAACAAAAACTAATACATAATCTTAAATTTTTCCGACTTCTCAAATATAGGTACTATTTCTGCAGCAGCTTCCTTTCAGTTACTTACTGATGTGAACCAACTATCACTTTTTTGGATCATGGATTTGGATACTCAAATGAGAGTACTTCATAGGTTGACATATTCAGTCTAAGAGTGCGATAAAAACTACAATATTTGTCCATTAATTCAGTTATCAAATAAGAGTTGTAATTAATTAGTGACGAAATTTGTTAGATCTGCAAATTAATCAATGTTTTATCAATTAAGTCTCTCAATGAAGTGATAACATTAATTATTTCAAAGCCCCAAGGTTAAAAATAAAGTTACACATAAAATATGCGTGTATGCTTCATTAAGTCTTCCTATACTTTGTTACATTAATTATTAAAAATTTAAAGTTAAACTTAAAAAAAGATAAACACACTTGTTAATTAATCTAAGTTTGTAAATGAAGAAATCAACATTACTTTCCGTAACATTTTCATTGTGTTGAAAATATATTTTTAATGTTAAATCAAACAAAGTATAGCTGGGTTTTAGTATAATCTACTCCTTATTCTCACTGTCAACACATTTAAATACCAGCAATGATACTTTTGCCCTATGCTACTACAACAAGATCAGGGTCGGTTGACACCAAGATGCCGACACGCTACAATGTTTAATCAAAATGGTGTAAATCACCCTATACTAGCCGACCCCACCCATGATTATGCAGGAGCGGGAGGTGTGAGCTTTCCTTATTCATCGCGTGTATTGCCAGATAACAAGTATGCGGCACATATCTTGATTGCGCAATGAGCAACAGACAATTCAGTGGAATCACTGTCATTTGACAGTTTAATTGCTAACAATTTTTAACTGAGCAATACTTTTTGGAAGCCTCTTTAACAATAAACACGCTTGAAGACTTAAAATGAAGCAACACCAACTATAGACAACTAGGAATAAATATAACTATCACACCTTCACTGTAGAATTAGTATTAGCATCTAAACCATTGACTGGTGCTGGGATATCCGTTCGAGGTCGTCGGAAGAGCAGAACATGGGGCTCAGGATTATGTACCATGAAGTGGAGCCAGCCAGGGGACTGTTGGACTCCAAGGTTGCGCCACTCAGTCTCCGTCATTAGATGAGACTTGGGGACGAGGCGTGCTATGTCTGGTGGGAGAATGACATGTCTGCAAAGAAAGAGAAAAATATTTAAGTTTGTTAATAATGGTATTATCATAATACAATGCAACAAGCTGTTAAGGCACACAACTGCGCTTATGCTTGTGTTAGACAGTCCCTAAAAATAGACATTGCTTTTCACTCGCACAAGATATAAGACTTATGATTAGTTATGATGAACTTCATTGTTGCTTGATTACTTAAGAATTATGTAAAATGTGTGATGTTTAAAAGTTACATAAAACATGAAATGCCCCAGTCAATTAATTATTAATTAGTTAGCGGCTAACAATATTACTCATTTATTACAAAAATATAATAAGTAGTTTCTAATTAAAAACATTTTCTTATATAACAATTATACAACAAATAACAATTGATTTTGCAAAAATCCCTTAGAACAGATTATGAAGATGCTACTGATGATGGTGATTGATTTTATGGGTATTTACATGGAATACATTTTGTTCATGTGCGGAATTACATTTGAAATTTACCACGAGCTTTGCGGTGAAGGAAAACATCGTGAGGAAACCTGCACAAACCTGCGAAGCAATTCAATGGTGCGTGTGAAGTTCCCAATCCGCACTGGGCCCACGTGGGAACTATGGCCCAAGCCCTCTTGTTCTGAGAGGAGGCCTGTGCCCAGCAGTGGGACGTATATAGGCTGGGATGACATTTTGTTAATATTAAGGCACTAACTTAAATATGGATGTGGACACTATAGTTTTCTTTAACAAAATTAATATAACTTCTTTGGAAAGGTCTGAAAAATCTTGTGATTTTATAATGACGTTGGAGTAACTTTGGAGTTATTATCGGATTTCAAGGATACGAGGGCCACGAAGCGAAATTCTAGAGGCGCAATATGTCAATGATTTTTACCTAATTTACTAAGTAATCAGAATATTTTAACAATCACAGGTGCTAAGTTTATTACTGCATTAGTTCACACTTTGAATTTATGTAAATTTTTCAATGAAATAATTATTGTTCCACTCACCTATACTCGTAGACGTCATCATTGTATCTTTCAGAGTACTGGATCTGATCCACAGGCATCTTAAACACAACTTACACGGCGTTTACGCGCAAATAATTATTGCGATTTCTATATTGTATTAATTCGAAAGCTTCAACAGAATCAATTCAATTGAAAATATTCGTTTCGTTTTGCACTTTCAACTTTTTACAAGCGACCGGCAACTGTCAAATCCAAATCTGTCAACTGTGCTCTGAAACCTCCCCATGAGTTACCAAACCAAAAGTAATATGTCGGAAGTTAATGTATTTTCAAACAAAATTAAATTATTTATTACATTTTATGTTAATTTCCGTTTTTAAATACACGTATTGAGTTTCCTAAAAAAATGGGAAAGTAAACTTTATTTATAGTTTTTGAACGATGCGGCATTCTGGGGGGATGTAACGTCAATGTGACTTTGACGTTGACGTATGCGTTCCACTTGTTCTTAGTGAATGAAATACAATATAAATAGTACAACGTATTATTATTATTCATTGAGGGAACGTTGTACTATTTGTATTGTATTTCATTCAGTTAAGCCTCTTTGGAATTTAACGTAGAGACTGGTTGGTTAGTCAGAAAATAAAAAAAAATAGTTCAGACTTGGGTTAGTGATGGGTGCCTATACTAATTAAATTAATACTCAGCGCGGCAGCGGCACGAAATTTGGGCCACTACATACAAAATTACCTATTACTGCATGACATTTGTGAGGGCCAGATTTTTTGCCGCTCAGTATATTATTATTTTGCAGAATGTAGTCGTAATGTTTTGTCATCGTATTTTCGCGGCAAAGTTCGTATTTATCTTGCTTTTCAACTTAGGTACTTACTGAAGAACGAACGAACTTACCCGACAAAATACGATGGAGAAACATTATTCAGTAGATCTGTAAAGCGGGAAAGGTTTTTTTTAACCCAAAGTTTGTGGTACCTAGCTTTAGACAGATCGAAAATATAAACTGAGACATGGATGCACAGAAAAACCAGAAAAAGAGACCAGCGCTGGGAATCGGGCCCAGGTCCTCAGCAATCCGTGCTGCGTGCTATAACCCCTACACCACCGCTGGACAGGAATCTAGACACGAATTTTTCCCATGCATACATATCCCAGGTTGCTTATTTCTACTACGCTACTTATGCAGGAGCACTAGCGACATCTATGTTCCGCTCTCATCGAGAGACGTCACACTCTTTCGAAACCAACCGCTCACCCAGGCAAGAGATGTCGCTACTAAGCAATCAAATTATGATTGGTTTTTTGGAGTCTTTTTGTATTTTTTATTTCAACTCCAAATTTGTTACTTTTCGGGTACCTATCCCGTGAAATCATATCGAAAATACAAACTAAGACATGGATGCACGGAAAAACCAGAAAAAGAGACCAGCGCTCTGAATCGAACCCAGGTCCTCAGCAATCCGTGCTGCGTGCTATAACCCCTACACCGCCGCTGGACAGGAATCTAGACACGAATTTTTCCTATGCATACATATCTATATGGTCTCTTTTTCAGGTTTTTCTGTGCATCCAGGTCTCAGTTTGTATTTTCGCCACTCTACGCCGAAACAAAACACTGATACCCGTAAAAGTAACCAATTTGGAATTGAAATAAAAAATACAAAAAACCAATCATAATTTGATTGCTTAGTAGCGACATCTCTTGTCTGGGTGAGCGGAGACGGAGTCCTACATAACTGGCGTGAGCCTCCCCGAACCCAGCGGTAGGTACTTGAAAGAATTTTCCTCCCCATTAAATATAATAATAAAAAAAACCTATAGGTAATTAAAAGTAATACTCAGCAGGCTCAGCAGGCTGGTAAACAGCGGCTTGACTGCTCCATCATCAGACCCCAGATACCATCAGCACTGCGCTGGCTCCAGCCTAAAAAAAAACCTGCACCGCTTTCGTGCCTTTCAAAAGGTGCCATCATAATTTTATTTTGCACCGGAAACTGCCAAAACCCTTGCCACCTGGAGCCTAGAGCGGCCGTTCCTCTTGGTCTACGCCAGGGCCGGCGCTGAATGCCATTGTCAAAGTATACCCAAAATCGATTCTGACAAGCCAAAACACGGCTGGGTTATACTTGTATCTTAGAGTTCCAGTGCATAGCTTTCGGCTCCATCATGAGATCAGCTCGATGGTACCATATTATTTTATTGTCATCAGAAATAAGCATAGTTTACGAGTACTATGCTAATATTATGCTATTGCTAATTTTTAGGGTTCCGGAGCCAAAATGGCAAAAACGGAACCCTTATAGTTTCGCCATGTCAGTCTGTATATCTGTCTGTCTGTCTGTCCGTCCGCGGCTTTGCTCAGGGACTGTCATAGCTAGAAAGCTGTAATTTTGCACGGATATGTATGTAAACGACAAAATGGTACATTAAAAAATGCAAAAATATTTTTTTTTAGGGTACCTCCCATAGACGTAAACTGGGGATGATTTTTTTTTCTCATCCAACCCTATAGTGTGGGGTATCGTTGGATAGGTCTTATAAACCATTAGGGGTTTGCTAAGACGATTTTTCGATTTAGTGATTGGTTTGCGAAATATTCAACTTTAAAGTGCAAATTTTCATTAAACCCGAGCGTCCCCCCCCTTTAAAATCTAAACCGGCGGGTGGAAAAATTTGAAAAAATTCAGGATGGTAGTTAGTATATCAAACCTTCAAGAAAAACTATAACGGATAAGTTTGCTTGAGAATTATTAGTAGTTTATGAGTAAATACCAGCCTAAGGTATAAAATATACCTAAACTTGGAAGATTCCGTATAAAATAAGAAATCCTCTGAAAAATATTACTTATTTTTTTCGTAATGGCTACGGAACCTATTTTGGGCGTGTCCGACACGCTCTTGGTCGTTTTTTTTAATTACCATAATAAAAACTGGATGAAAAGTTTAAACATTCCGTTGTATAAAAAGTAATGGTGTTAAAAAAGTAGCGACAAATAGTACTTTTACCTCAGCTAATGTTTAGATTCATATGACATTAGAATGTGCGTCACGGCGACTCTTGCGCAAGGAAGATGCTTGGATAGGCGGCTGATAAATTGACGCATTATCCAATTGCGGACCCCAGCTGTAACAGTTTAATAAAGCGCGGGAGAGTGTGAGGTGGCCATGGTGGGACAGAATTTGGGATATTATTTTGATTCATTTATCACCATCACTAGCGGAACCCCTCCAACCTTTTCCTCCCCGTAGTAATTAAGCTCCAAGTATTTAAGCCCGTTGTACTTAAGAACAAGGGTCACCGGCAAAACTAAGTGAATTAGGTCGTTGCAGTGGCAATGGGCAGGACACATAGCACGGAGAAAGTTGGCCGTTGGGGCCGAAAAGTTCTTGAATAGAGACCGCGGATCGGCAAGCGCAGCGTAGGACGTCCAGCAACGAGATGGGCGGATGACCTGGTTAAAGTCGCGGATTCACGGTGGATGCAAGCCGCTGCCAACCGAAGCAACTGAAGGTCTATGGGGAAGGCCTATGTCCAACAGTGGACGTCCCACGGCTGAGATGATGATGAGTACTTAAGGTCCAGGGAGTTTGGGGACGTGCAGCCGGGTTTTTTAGCCGGTAAGAGTCCGGCAATGTCGGGCCCTCCCTTCTTAGTCGTCCATAATGAAATTTTCCCGACTGCATGCCCTATAAAGGGCCTCATATATAATTTAAAACTAAAAAAAGTACCAAGTAAAAGTAAGTGTAAGTTTTGGCTTTGACCATTTAGGCCACTCGAACCCAAAAAAATATACGTCCGTTATTGCACCAATGCCACCCCCTTAGAATGCCACAATGAATGACAAGGGAGACACTCTTTCCCGGCCCGGATAATACCGACCCTGTTTTTCCATGTCGGTATTATCTAGGCCGGTAAAGAGTGTACAACACGCCACTCGCATCCACCGGACCTAAGTATGTCTCTTTCGAGATGCCAATTATTGGCATACCTACTTACTTATCATTAAAAGCAAAACGATAAGTGACATAACTTAATAAGTAGGTAAGTCATCTATCAGCGACCTAGGTCTGGTTTTACCTATTAAATTTCTATCTAGGTAACCATATTATTTTTATTGTCAATAAATAAATATTTTATTTCATTTCATTTTATTTCAATGCTGGTACAGTCTTGAAATTATTTTGGTCCTAAACTTGTCCATGGAACCTCCTAAATCCTAGTCACCATTGCCACCCACTGAACTGGTTTAAACCCTCGCTCCACTCAGTTGTTCCTCTTCCTACTGCCATGAGTAACATCACGTTGGAGTTCCTGCAGGGTCTACTCAGGGAAGACTATCCCGATGTCACCATTCTGGAGTTTGAGGTGAGGACCTTCTTGAGACTAAGACATTAGCAGTCAATTAGTCACATTTTAACTACACCGATTCTGTCTCAATAATTAATCTTTGGAATAAATTAGGGGAACAGCAATATCAACAAAATACATCTCTTGAACTTCAGGATTGTTATAAAGCCAACCTAACCTAATAAATATGGCTACAGAATAGCCCTGAAATATATCCTGAATAGTTTACAGTTTCAGAAGAAAAAACGTTCGTCCATATGAAACAGTTGGGTAATGAGACATTCTGAGAAAAACATTTTCTGCGAAAAGCCAGAATCTCGTGAGCAAGTCTTCATTAAGTTTTATTACAGGGTGCCCCAGGTACAAAACGAGGTGACAACTACACTTCAATGGTCTACCGCATCGAGCTTAAGGGCACCCAGAAGCATCTAGAAGCAGACGCATCCTGCGAAACAGAACAGCCGTGGACCGGTTCCATCATCTACAAATGCTTACCCGAGAGCATCCTACGTCGAGAAGCCTTTAAGAGCGACGAGTTGTTCTGCAACGAGGTCGCCTTTTACAATAAAATCTGGCCGGCCCTGTTGGAGTTCCAGGAAGAATGGAAGCTTAAGAATCCTTTCAAAGCAATACCAAAGTGTTATCTGGCGCAGAATGATCTGGTGATCCTGAAGGACTTAAAGCAGCAGGGCTTTCTAATGCCAGATAGGAGGCAAGGTAATTTGGCTGTATTATGTTTACAATTTACACCCGGTATTTATTTTATTACACCTATTAAGTGGTCTACGAATTTTAATGGTTATCTTAGTTCTTTAGCTTCAATTAAATGAAATAATGGAACACAATAATAAATTAAAATTAGACTAATTTAAAAATATTAATAAAAGTAAAACAAACCAATAACTAAACTATAACTAAAAGAAATTTGAAAAAGTATCCCCCCGCGGTATGGACCCAAAGATGCTAGCAGCATTTCCTCGCTGTTTAGCAATGTTGATACGTTGTGCGAGGAAGCTGCCAGCTCTACGGTCCCCTGTGGTATCTGAGAGACGTTTGGATAATTCTTTAAAGATATTTTTTGCGCTGGGCCCCCACGAACCTAAGGTCTCAACTTCCGAATGGAATAAATTTCTATTCAGGGACCTTTGTATTTGTTTATTTTGAGTTTTTATCCGCCTGGCAATATTTTCCGCGCGATTTACCTCTATTTCAGCCGATTCCTAAAAACATCTGTTATAATGCCGTGCGTTTGCCATGTGCTCTGCGTTAACATCAGAGTTATCAATCAGGTATATTCAGTTGTTCTAGAGATATATGAATTTTAATTTCTTAATAATTATTGGTGTAACCAATCACTTTAACAACCAGTATGGTTACCGAAAATAAAACAAAACCATGTTCCATTGTTCAAGGTCTCACTATAGAGCAATGCTACTTCGTCTTGAAGAATCTCTCACAGTTCCACGCACTATCGCTGGCCATGAAGTATCATAATCCTGAGTCTTTCTACGAGCTACTGAACATTCAGGATGGAATCTCTGAAGGTAAATGATACAATGAGTTCAACATGTTGATGGTAATTTTTTTTTTAGAATTAGAACAGTGGAATAGCTCCGGCACTCTGGTACTTTGATTAACAAAAGTAACAGCTTAGCTGATTGGATGTATAAAAAAACATAACAGTTAAAAATTATGTTTATGCAAAAAAAATGGAAAACCTGACTGTGTTAAAAACTAAAAAGAAACGCTCTTGTGTTCTAGCAGAATTCTGTTAAGTAACTTAAAGTTCAACAGTCAAAAATAATCTCGGCACGAAACTCGGTTGCCTAGGTACTTACTTATACAGCACCAAGAGAACTAAGCTACTCTTCTCACTGCACTTTGCTCATTATCTTCAAACACCTAACTAGTATTCCAATGATGAAATGAATAGAAGTTTTTTACTGCTTCGAGGGGTGGACCTGATATATAAATTTAATCTTGATACCCACCACGTCGCGCGTGATTTGGGAGCTTTCTCCACGCTTTCCTGAAAGACAGACGGAGAATAAAGTGATCTTATAAGAGCCTTGTGTTTGTCTTTAGAGGTACGGAATTTTTGATATTATATTTCAGACATTTTGCGAGGTCTACAGTTTATAGAGCTACTTCTTACACCTGCTATGTTGTTTTAGTGCTATTTGCTGGTGAAAACGAAGAGTACTACAAAGCTTACTACCGTGAAGCGACAGGGAATGCTCTGGCCATGGTGGAGGAAGGACTGGCTGACTGCGACGACAAGGTACCACATCATCAAGATATCACAACACAAACTGCTGGAAATTTGACACAGAACTACGGACACGGCTCAAACTCTCTCATTAAGAAAGGGACCTCCTGATCCTGTATTGGGACATGAGAGTCGGGGCACGTTTTGAGGGCAGGGGGATTATGTTTCTACTTGATGCCAATCAGGTGTCAACCTCTCCTTTCGCCTTTTATCTCCCGAACGTTTTCCGACCAGCGATTTTATCAATTTTATTCTGAAACAGATACGAGTACGTAAATAAAAGAAAACTGTTTATCAACACCACTTCTTTTGTAGATCGTTAGACAGCCATTGTAATTTAAGAAATAATGTCAACTCCTATACCTACAGCATTTCTTTCAGTAGTGAATGGCTTCTTTTAATTATTTTCTATTCTAAGGATGTTTACCTCTCCAAGTTCCGTGATTTCGTCAGTGAGGACAACTTCTTCCAAATGATGGTAGACCTCGTGTCGCCCCGTGAGCCCCTGGCCGTCATTTGCCACGGAGACTGCTGGACAAACAATCTGCTATTCAGATATGTCAATGGTGATATTGCAGAGGTAAGGGCACCTATTTTACCACTTGGTGATAATATCTTGTTTGTTTTGTCCGAATAAACAGAAATGGGATCACATTTATCTGTCACTCAAACATTATCAATGAGTGATAAAAAAGTTCTGCATAGCTTGTCCGAATTTCATATGTCATGTATATCGATTTCCATAATTTTCATTTGCTATAAAATTATTTATTTCTTAAACAGTACTTTCTTCCGAATTGCTATTACACAGGTACTGCATTTTGTTTGGTGAATTTGTTACCATTCAAGTAAAAGGACTAGCATCCTTCTACAGTGCTTCCAAAGTGTACACAGCAGTATGCCATTCCAGATGTTCATGGTCGACTTCCAGCTGGCCCGCTACGCGTCGCCAGCTATGGACCTGGGCTACCTTCTCTACTTGTGTCTAGACCGCTCCCAAAGGGCCGAGCACTTGTCCTCGCTCCTGGAATATTACACCGAGGAGCTGCATAAACGACTGTTGGAGCTGAGCGAAGAGGACACTGTGTTCACTGGGAACCTTAACCGAGATAATCTGGGTGACATGTAAGAGTATAATTTCTACTCCACTTGTCATAATCATCAAGTGATTACACAGAGCAGTAGCAGTACACCGTTAAGTACATTACACTCGTGATAAATTGCAAAAGAGCGAATATTCGAGTGTCTCAACCGCCCCAATTTTCTGGACACATTTCACGTACTGGCTGTAGATTTTGATGTCGTTTTCGATAATTTGATATATTCGGCCATTTTTTACAGAAATGTGTCCAGAAAAATGTGACGGTTATTCAAGCGTCTCGAATAATCGCCCAAAAGTAAGTTGATTTCGAACAAAATTGTGAAACCTCAAAAATTAGAGCCAGGGCTCTGTTCCAAAGCCAGTGCCTTGCTCTGCTATTCTACAGTATCTTGATAACTAACATATGCAACAACATTGGTAGTTGTACTTCCCATAGCTAAAAACTAAGTCTCCCTATAGTCAAAATACCACAAACGGGACTTATCAACTTATCACGCTAAAACACACGAGTAATTTACCTCGACGTTTCAACCACATCACACTGGCCGTCCGTGGTCACGAGTAGACTGAAGTGTATTAGTGTAGGGTGTCAAGTCTACCTGGCAGCATGAGTCCTTCGAACTACCCGCACTTGGTCATTTTTATTTGTCACCCCATCACACCGACACGCAACACTAACAACGTTCTACTGTAAAAACACATACCAGTCATGTCATTAAGAAACTACATAACTTGTAGTAGATATGCGGGTAAAATTATGCGTTAAAGAAGAAGACTATTCAGTCGCAGGGGAACTTGCCATATTGGCAAACGTGGCAAGTCGTTTATCTATCAAGTTTTCTGTGTCTGTAGGTTGCAGGAGGAATTCAAGCGGGGTGGACGTTTCGGGCTTGGCGTCGCTCTGGACATGTACCCGATCATGCTCTGTGACAGTGACGAGGCTCCCAACCTTTATCAGGCTAAGGTAAGTATGCCACGACGCGAGATTGTTGACCTGTTTGCTACTGAGGCTAATACGAAATTCGAAAATCAAAGATCGTAGTGAACCGTCCCTCTCACTCTCGTATTAAATATTAGATATCTATATCGGCGGCCGATCGTAACATCCGCCAGATCACGAAATTCCTAGGCATATCGTGAAATGGCGCCATTTCATTTCATTCCGTTTAACGATTTGCCTAGTGATGTTTAGGCAGATCATGAAATTCCTAGGTATATCCGCTACCATATCGGTTCTGGCACTTCGCCGGCCGCTGCCGCGGTACGCTCGCTTCGCTCTCTCGGCTCGCGCGTTGTATTACATTTTTAAAAATACGTAGGACATGGATGATATCAATATCTGACGCGCTCGAGCATGTCCATGCAACAGTTTTTTTTTACATTTTTGAAAATCTATAACAATTCCCCCACCGATGAAAAGGTATATATTATATGTCATTTTTTTCTTCTTATGATCTAAGCTTCGCAACCCAATAGGTCTCTATGACGCTCGAGTAAATCCCGATTTAGCATCGTGGGCTCCCCTACTATTACAGATGCGAGTCCGGGCTCAAACCCTCGGTCCTCTGCTTATGAGGTCATAGGTCTAACCACTAGTCCACCGCGGCTTTTTACTATTTTATCAACACTGTTGATTACTATACTTGTTTTGGATGGTATTAAACTAAATGTAAACAAACTTCAGCTGCCAGATTTCGTACATTCAAGGATTTAAAACATCTTACTTATCTATCATTGTAATACAAACTAGACTAGTCCATTTCAATACAGAAATATAAATGTTTAGATAGTTTAATGGGGATAATTCAATATTTACGACACCAAATTGAGGTTGTTTTGTTTACATTTAGTTAAATACTTATCCGAACCAAGTATATTTTTTTTTGCAGGAGAGCGAGGTAGTACCAACGCATCACGATTGCACCGTCACGCCTGTTTCCACCTCTAACGCAACTTGCAGGAAGAAGATGACAGACTTATTAATAGAACTCGTGGACGAAGGGATAATATAACAATAATAATTTATATGAAATAAACGTTAGACAAATTTTTAATTTATGCTATCGTAATATTTGATTATTGAAATATAAACTAATTTAAGAAGACAGAAGAACTGTGCCTGTTTACAGGATTTTTAAAATAGACGAATTAAATGCGTGTATTGTGTGATTATGTAGTTACAGTCGAACAAATTAAATCATGATCCAGGGTGGAACCTTTTAACAATCAATTTCTCTATGATTTCCTTGACAAAAGTATGAGATGTCAACATGACATTAGGAGCACAAAGGTTCCACCCAGGGTCATGATTCCATGTGTTCGACTTTACCTACGCTAAGGCAGTGTCTAGAAAGGAACAATATCGGGCTCACATAACTGTTTAAAGTTATAATATAACTAGCTTTTGCCCGCGGCTCCGCCCGCGTGGTATTCGGTTATAGCGCGCTGTTCCCTCGGGAACTGTAAATTTTTCTCGGATAAAAAGTAGCCTATGTCACTCTCGGGCCCATAATCTATCTCCATCCGTGAAAAACTATTAAACAAACAAACACACTTTCGCATTTATAATATTAGTAGTGATGTTTGTCATAACATTACATGAACCTCTGAATATATTAATTGGTGATATTTTTTATAAAACAAACCTTACCTTTATATATAACCTATATAGTTTTAAAGGTATATTTAACTATTTGTGAACAAAATTATGACAAACATTAACATTAAATTTATGACTTTCAATAATCATCTGACTAAGAATGTATGTCTGGGACATGTTCGAGGTAACAGCATTTATGTTGGTTGTAAGGCATTTAACATTCCTAAGGTATAAATGTAAATTGTGGATAAATTAGTTTTGTTTCAATTAATAGTTAATCGTAAGTAATAATAAGTTGATGAATTTATCAGATTTAATACAAGCATAATGCGAATCCTAAAAAGATATGTATTTATATTTATTTATTTAATGCTATGAAACACTATTCAAATGGCTGGTTGATTAAAATACTTAAACGAAAAAACAAAATATCTTTGTGAAAGTTATTTATCTATATCTATAAAACAGTACCTTGACTGACTGACTGACTGACAGACAACGCACAGCTTAAACTACTGGTGCTAGAGACTTGAAATTTGGCATACATGAACTCGAGTGTTGTAGAGGTGCACTAAGGAAGAATTTTTTGAAATTCCCACGGAATAGGGAAATATCTAAACTTTTTTCGTTTCTTTGTTTGTAGTCAAATCTCTGAAACTATTGAGCCGATTTTAAAAATTATTTCACCGTTAGTAAGCTACACTATCCTTGATTGACATAGGTTACTCTTACTATTTATCCGGGATAATGCAAAATTCCCATGGGATAGAAAAAACTGAATTCAACTTTGGGGCTGATTTTAAAAATTCTTTCACCAATAGAAAGCTACACTATTTCTCATTAGTTTAGACTACTCTTCTTCGGGAAAATGTAAAATTCCCGTGGGATAGAAATAAGCGAATTCCTCTTTGGCCACTTTGGAAACCAAAGGTTCGAAACCAGTTTAGAAAACCGAATTATTTTACTTTTTCGGAAACCTGGTTTCGAATGAAGAAAAATTATTCTGTTCTCTAAACTGGTTTCCCATAAAGAATATAGAATCTTCTTTTGAAACTCATTCACAAATTTCAATATTTAAGTATACAATCATAATGTTTTCACAATAGCGTTTTCCCAATTTTAATCGACACATAAACATAGAGGTAGGTTTAGGTTATGTTAGGTTTACATCGGCCCGAAGGGCAAAAACTACACAAAAGTAGGAGCTCTTGAGCGGAGCTTCGTCAACTTCGTGTCTGTGTCGATTCTGATTGAAAAAAAAAACGCTTCAGTAAAAAATCAGAAGTTGATCACTAATTCTAGTTTCGTGCAAGAACAAAGTGCTCGTTCGTAACAGGTTTCGCATAAGAACAAAATAGTTTTCGTTCGCAACCGGATTCGAACAAGACCGAAAAAATCTTCTTCTGCAACTGGTTACGAAACGCCGGTTACGTACGCGGCCGAAGGGGAATTAAAGTAAGTTGAAAGTACCTACTAAATAATGTTTTTCATAAGTCTTTCCATGGAAATTATGCGCCTCTGAATGCAATTTGGAATTGTGACAGTTGCGATACTTGATAGTTGCGATAGATCCCTTCGCTTTAACTTTGATAATTTCATCATTTGTATTTAAAATCTATGCTTCATGTATCTGATCGTAGCTCTTCATTATATCAATAACCTTATCATACACCAACGTCTTGGCATCGATGCCCCACAAAAAGTCAAAGTGGTTGAAACTTTCCAGCGGAACCCTGATGATTTGAGCTGAACCTCCAATGTGGAACTGAAGTTTATTAACATCGTCAATGTGAGTGAATATGTCGGCTGCCGCGTAGTGGAGATGTACAGGTGCTCTAATATTTGATAAGTCATAGAGAGGGGCTTCTATAGTTCCGTAGATTAGTATGTTTTTTAAATAGCTATGGTGGAAGCGGCTGAATTGTTTGCTGCGCATGTTTTGGCCGTAGTGAGCTAGCTGGCGGGCAGAGGCGCCTGCTGGGATGTGGCCTAGTTGCACAGGAACCATTGTCTGTGAAAGGAATACAATTTTATAAAGAGAAACCAGAAAATATATTCATCTTCGTATTAATACCCATACTCATTTTCACATTCATATTCAAGGTGGCAGGTGGTAGGACCTTGTAGGTCCACCCGGATTGCTACCACTACCTTGCTCGCTAATCCTGCCGTGAAGCAGCAGCGAGAGTAAGACAGCCGGTGAAATTACTGGCACTTGAGGTATCCCATCTTAGGCCTCTAGGTTGGCCCTGGTGTTGCAGATGATTATGGGCGGTGATCTCTTACCATCAGGAGATCCACTTGCTCGCTTGCCATCCAGTCGAAAAAAAAAGTTTATTCGGTGTAGTTTTTTACATGGATCCTAACACAGGGACTGTGTGAAGTGTAGAGACCTGTGATAGGATGTCACGACTACTCATAAAACGAATGGCTAACAAAGCTCACCTTGTTGAACTGTTCCGAGTTCCACCCGACAATGAACATGGCGAGGTCACAGAGGTCCTGGGTGGTAGCCCCATCCCTGCAGAGCTGTTCCCCGGCTTCACGCAGCATGCGACTGTTGGGCAGTACTTCGTTGATGCCGATGAGGGTGAAGAGACGCTGTTGAAAGGTCGGTTTATTTTTTTAGACATCATGAGGAAACTTTCATACAACTGCGATGGAACTGTATGGCTTGTCAAGTTTTTAATCTACATTAGGTCTGCATGAGAATAACTGCGTCTTATCCTGCCGAAAAGAGGTCTGGTCCCAGCAGAGCGACAATACAATACAAATACTCTTAATTGTACAAATTAGTATAATAATAGGGAAATATGTGACAGGACGTTTTGATTAATATTTTCCACAGCAGAGCGTGCAAAAATATCTACTCGTAACACGTCCTGCTGACCCCAGAAATAGAGTCATATCAGATAGAGGTACTTATGCATATTTTTTTGTGTCAGATACTGGTGCTGGTGACTGGACAACGTGGTCTTTCTGCGCAGGCTGCAAAGAACTTACATTCAGGATGTTAGAGAACGGAGCTGCAGCTCTTAGCAGGATAGGTCCACTGTGGGTCATGTAAGCCACCGGAGCCAGGGCGTTCATGGAGATAATCTTGTAGTTGTACTGCGGCTGGAGCGAGAGCATCACGAAAAATGATGTTGTACCCTGGAAATGGAATTAATAATGTTAACAAATGGTTGCGCTTGGTTTCACACATCATCATCATCATCCAGCCTATATACGTCCCATGCTGCTGGGCACAGGCCTCCTCTCAGAACAAGAGGGCTTGGGCCATAGTTCCCACGCGGGCCCAGTGCGGATCGGAAACTTCACACACACCATTGGATTGCTTCGCAGGTTTGTGCCGGTTTTCTCACGATGTTTTCCTTCACCGCAAAGCTCGTGGTAAATTTCAAATGTAACTCCGCACATGAATTTCGAAAAACTCAGAGCTGCGAGCCGGGGTTTGAAACCACGACCCTCTGCTTGAGAGGCGATAGGTCAAACCACTAGGCCACCACGGCTTCTTCACGGTTTCACACATATTTACTTAACACTGATTACAGCGCTTTTGCTGTTCTTCGTAAATCTATGAATTTACTATTTTATTTTTTGTATGTTTATTGTACGTATAATAGGAAGATATTCCTTTATAAAAATATTTGTGCTGTTTCCGGTTCAGCATACACGGATAAGAAGGTATTGACTGAAAATCAAATTTCATTTGTAAATTTAATTCACTCTATTTTCATTATCCATAATTTAATTTTATTTTATTTAAGATTGGTTTTTGGAATCTTTTGGTATTTTTTATTTCAATTCCAAATTTTTGTTACATTTACGGTCACCCCGTAAAACCCATATCGAAAATACAAACTAAAATATAGATGCACAGAAAAACCAGAAAATTAAGACCAGCGCTGGAAATCGAACCCAGGTCCTCGGCATTCCGTGCCGCGTGCTATACCGCTACACCGTTATATTTGTTCTATTTACTTAATTCTTATTTTATCGTGTACAATCTATGGACATCGGTGATCGTGTTTTTTTTTTATTCCACTGTATGGCAAACAAGCAAGTGGGTCTCCTGATGGTAAGAGATCACCACTGCCCATGAACACCTGCAACACCAGGGGTTATTGCAGACGCGTTGCCAACCTAGAGGCCTAAGATGGGATACCTCAAGTGCCAGTAATTTCACCGGCTATCTTACTCTCCACACCGAAACACAACAATGCAAGCACTGCTGCTTCACGGCAGGATTAGCGAGCAAGATGGTGGTAGCAATCCGGGCGGACCTTGCACAAGCTCCTACCACCTGCCAAACGTGCCTGCCTGCTGTGTACGTCTGGAATTAAATTTTCATTTCATATAGGCCGAGTTGATTATCACAAGTAGAAACTAAGATTGTTTTTTTGGAATCTTTTTGTATTTTTTATTTCAATTCCAAATTTTTACTTTTACGGTCATCCCGTAAAACTGAAATTGAAAATACAAACTGAAATATAGATGCACAGAAAAAACAGAACGCACGCGGTACGGATTACCGAGGACCTGGGTTCGATTCCCAGTGATGGTCTTATTTTTCTGTTTTTCTGTGCATCTATATTTCAGTTTGTATTTTCAATTTACAAGTAGAAACATTTAGAAATACCTGCGAATGTCCAATGTAATGCAACTGCTGCTTCCCCGTCTGCGCCAGCGCATGGTCAATCATGGTGGGCACATCGATGTTCCCTATCTCGTCCCAGGAGAACTCCCAGAAGCCCGCCTCGTCGGGGTCCAGGGAGCGGTGGCTGCGCGAGTAGCGGTTGCCGCGTGCGTTCCCAAGCCACACGTCGAAGCCTTCTTCCGCTAGGATGTAAGCTGAAAAGAACATGGTCTTCTTTTATATGTTTATTCTGTAAGTAAACTGTAGAAGGCTCTTTTTACCCGACTGCCTGAGAGTGGGTTATACATGACACATATATAAGCTAGATAAACCAAATTAATCAGAAATACATAATAGATAAAAAAAAATAAATTAGATGAGTTATAATATTTATGTCTAAATTTTGCAAGGAACGTAGGGCTCCCTTGATTAAGTAACTCTAGACAACTGTTTCTTAGTGTGCTCGGTCTTCCGCCACACTAACTGTGAGGTCTTGAAAATGAAAATGAAAGTTAAAAAGTTTGTTTTTTTTTGGAATCTTTTTGTATTTTTTATTTCAATTCCAAATTTTTTGTTACTTTTACGGCTGGAAGTTGTATCGTTGTTATTTTTCTGGTTTTTCTGTGCATCTATATTTCAGTTTGTATTTTCGTTAATAAGTTTATTGATTTAAGTAATACATTATAGAACAAGGTTGGGACCACCTTTTAAGCAAAACAATGTTTGTGTCAGGGGACCCCGCTCTTCCACAAGATACGATGGTTATAAACCAATTATAAAATTACTTACAGTTATCTTAAAGTGTGTGTCACTTACTGGTGAAAGTCAGCATACCAGTACACTTTCATACACTCCCTGTTAATGTATTGTATATTCGTAAGTATACGTCCTAAAGCACCTTAGACAGGAATTGATTAATGGAGATCTTGGGTCGAAAGATATACCCTCACGATTTTCTCCCATACTTTTTCCCCATGTGCTTAACACATTCAGACACATTCAGTACCAAGAACACGCTAGGCGCGTCTTCTGTTCGTAGCCAATTTTCGCTGCAAAGCGGAAGAACACTGTAACGAGCGTAGCGCGTAGCGAACGCGGCAGCGAATGTGTTAAGAGCGTTTATACCTGCTGAGCTGGCAACGTTGCATTTTTGTTGGTTTTTCTCGATTATTCCATAAAAATTTAATGAAAATTAAAAATGTGGTCTGATAGAACTCTTCTTCATATACATATGTGTCTACTCCAATAATTATTCGTGATGGACTTTTATATTCTTTAAAAACGAACAAATGTTTATTAACGGTTTTTAAAGAAATTAAAAGTCTATCACGAATAATTATTGGAGTAGACACATTAAGTTATATTATTATATTAAGAACAGTTCTATCAGACCACATTTTTGATTTTCATTCAATTTTTATGGAATAATCGGGAAAAACTAACAAAAATGCAACGTTGCCAGCTCAGCAGGTATAAACGCTCTTAACACATTCGCTGCCGCGTTCGCTACGCTCGTTACAGTGTTCTTCCGCTTTGCAGCGAAAATTGCCTACGAACAGAAGACGCGCCTAGCGTGTTCTTGGCACTGAATGTGACTGAATGTGTTAAGCACATGGGGAAAAAGTATGGGAGAAAATCGTGAGGGTATATCTTTCGACCCAAGATCTCCATTAATCAATTCCTGTCTAAGGTGCTTTAGGACGTATACTTACGAATATACAATACATTAAAAGGAAGTGTATGAAAGAGTACTGGTAAGCTGACTTTCACCAGCAGGTATAAACGCTCTTAAAGTTGTACGCCAGGCACAGATTACCCTCTACAGAGGGGGTAATCTGTGACGCCAGGTGTCTTATTTTGTTCCAGGTAGGTTGTCTAGGCACCATTTTTAAGGCACACCATTGGTACTCACCCAGTCCTTTACCAGGTCCCATGACCACCCAGTCAGCAGATGATGAGAGTATACCGTGCATCATGAATACCACGGGCCTGTGGAGTGAACATGGTGATGATGTATTTTTAAAACTCGCTTCCGAATCGTGTTTGAACCTCTTGACATAGTGTTCTCATTTTTAGGGTTCCGGAGCTAAAATGGCAAAGACGGAACCCTTTTATAGTTTCTTTAAGTTCGTCTGTCTGTCTGTCTGTCCGTCAGTCCGTATGTCACAGGCATTTTACTCGAAAACTACAAGATGTAGGTATATCAATGAAATTTGGAGTACAGATGTCTTGTCAAAGCCGCTATTTAGTTTTGTAGTTAAATTAGAAAAAAAAATTATAGGAGGGGCACTACATACACGTAACAGAAATTGAACAATTTTTTTTTTGACTAACATCAACGTGTGGCACATAGTTCGACAGCTCTTTTGAAAAGATAGTAAGGTTTCTCAAAAACTTTTTTGATTAAGTGAAGATTTCCGAAAATAATTGCGCCCAAAGTAGCAAAATTTGTGTCCCCCCTCCTCTATCTTGTAAACCATTTGTCCAAAAAATATGGAAACAATTGGAAAAAAATATGGAGTTAATTTAAGAGGAACGGCACTTTAATTATGGTCCTTCCAATATTCCCTACCTTTGAGCTCCAGCAGTATTATGTCTGTCTTTGCCATGCGGGATGCGGTGCATTGTGAGGATGTAGTCGTCACGGGTGGTGACCTCATAGACTTCCACGGGGTATCCATACTTGCGGACCAGCTCAGGCTGAAAGAATCAAGCTATTAAATATAGGAATAACCTTGTGTGTTCCTGAGAAAAAGTGCCTTAACAGTCAAACTCAGTTACTTTGCGGAGGTCCATATCAATGAACTAAAACAATTTCTTAGCTCACCCGCGACCTTATGATAGCTAAGTTTATGCAAGATATGCGTGTTCATGCAGTTTCCTCCACCTCCACACCGTAAGAACACACACAAATCACACAAACCCATCTATCACATCGTATCGTAGTATGGTGGTTAGCAAGGCAGTGTGGTGGGTGAGCAAAACAATAATTTTTATAATAATAATAATAATCATAATGTTTATTGACAAAAAGTTACATTGTTAATAGTTATAACATGAGATGTAGGGTGATTAGTCTAAACTAGGCTGAGCCTGTGTCTTAGACACCAGTTTTTAGTTCATCCCTAAGGTTCTCTTTTTTCTTTTTGGGGTACGGAGCCCTTATAACAAAATGCTGTTTTGGGTGTCATCATCTTCAGCCGGAAGACGTCTACCGTTAAACAAAAGCCTCGAGAACCTTAGAACCTAGACCTTAAAACGCCACAATGAATGACCAATAGCCACTTGCAGGTATAGTAAAAAAAATAATGTTCAATCAAAAATGCGGAAAAAGTGGTGGCCACTGGTTCCGAAATACATGTGCGAAATTAAAGAAAACCATCGTTTTTTGCGGTATTTTCAATCTGCACTGAGCAAACGTGGAAGCTACCCAAGTGGTTCATTTGAGTGGAGACCTGTGGTTGCCAGTGGCACCTATAAAGTCTGGTATTGGGATGAGATGACGATGATGAGATGCTTGCAGGTGGTAGGACCTTGTGCAAGGTCCGCCCGGATTGCTACCACCATCTTGCTCGCTAATCCTGCCGTGGAGCAGCCGTGCTTGCCACTGTTTGCACTGTTGTGTTTCGGCGTGGAGAGTAAGACAGCCAGTGAAACTACTGGCACTTGAGGTATCTCATCTTAGGCCTCTAGGTTGGCCATGCAACTGCAATCCCCCTGGTGTTGCAGGTGTCTATGGGCGGTGGTGATCTTTTACCACCAGGAGACCCACTTGCTCGTTTGCCATACAGTCGAATAAAAAAAAGATGGGATGAGCAAAAATTGCCTCTTCTATTTCTTTTTTTGGAGGTTTCATCAAACTCACCACTTTCAACGAAGCATCTTCGATCAGACCATGACCATGAAGATCCTGGAGATGATTTGACTGAATTTGATCATCGAAATACGACGAAAAGGTTTTTGGCTCCGCTATCCCCAATAAACAACAGCCCATCAATAATCCCAAACGCGACATACCGCAACTGAGTTAATTACCAAAGTGATACATAATTATCCTTAAAAGCTTTTATATAAAACGACGTAGGTGCATTTAATTTAATTTCAGTATTTTGGTGCACAAAATTATATTAATTAATGAGGTAAATATAGAAACAATGGATTTTCCCGAGCCGCAGAATCTAGTGGTAGGTATGTCCCATAGCATTATAGCGGCAGTGAATGTTTGGATTTTTAGCCGACTTCAAAAAAGGAGGAGGTTATCAATTCAACTGTCTGTTTTTTATGTTTGTTATTAGTGCCGGAAGGCACAAGGGTGTGGAAACACCATATTATTAATACTCCGCCGTCTGTCTGTCTGTACCACATCTGTCTGTACCGATGTACATGATTAGAGTCTCTCACAGAGTGTGTATCCCGTATTCTACTTTGGCCTCCATAATTACAAACAAAGAACATAATCAAAATGTATAAAAAATACAATACAATGACTCTTCTATTACCTATACCTACACCACAATAACAAGCGAAAAAAAATGTGAAGAGTAAAAATAACATTCAAAAAGTTCGCCATAAGACAAACGTATTTTTAAGTGGCAATTTTGCAGTGGGTCACCGGAAGACAACGCGTTAGCAGGACTCCTACTAGGTGGGAGACGATATCGAACAGAGTAAACCAGTGGATGCAAGTGGTGAGTTGTCGTTCATTGTGGCGTTCAGAGGAAGGCCTTCGTTCAACAGTGAACGTCTTCCGGCTGATGACGATGATAAGTTTATTATACACTAGTGTTTAACCGCGGCTGCGCACACGTAAATTATTAGATCCACCAGCTGAATTGAAATTTAGGGTTTTTTAAAATTCCCGTGGGGATTCCCGAAAATTAAATCGTGGTTTTCATTGACGTTACATTAAAAACAAACATGTCTAATTTCATTACTAAGCTCAGCGGTTGTAGTTTCGAGATTTTATCCCTATCTTGTGGTAATATCGGAATAAAAAGTAGCCTATGTTTTATACTACATGTCCAGCTATCTACAAACCAAATTTCATGACTCTAAGCCCAGCGGCTGTTATTTCAAGATTTTATCTCTATCCCGTGGTACTTCTATTATTCATGGATCATCATCCACGATGATGTACGTAATGGTTTGCGGTTTCCATGCATGTGTTCCCGTGGGAATATCGGGATAAAAAGTATCCTATGTTTTAATCCAGGTGATAAACTAACTTTTTGCCAAATTACATCCAGAGGTAACAAACATACTCACTCACAAACCCACTCACTCACTCATCACTCACTCACAAACTTTCACATTTATAATATTAGTAGGATTAGTACTCGTAGGATTGATCTTAAAAGAGACGTTCAAGTTCTCCAACAGCAGAGTACGCCACGCTTTACGATCTTGAGCCAGCTCTTGCGACCCCGAGATCCAAAAGGTCTTTCAGGGCCTCGTTCCGCCAACTGTACCTAGGACGATCAACCGGTCTACGTCCACGCGGTCGCCCCAATACAAAATGGACACGATTTTAAGTCAACAGATCCTGGACCATTAGACTTAGTTTTTTATTTTAAGTTTTTTTTTGCATGCATCTACTGCACTTTACGTAACATGCGTCAGTTTTGGAGGAAAAAAATAAACTTTAGTTACTTCACCGGCAAATCCATACTGACGCATCGGGATCTGTTTATTTATGTTTGATAGGTATATTAGGATTATAAACAACACGGCAAATGTATTGCATAATAAGGGAATTAGGTACTGTTTAGCTTCATTCGTACACAAAATAGGGAAACTCCTAGTAGAACTGCCTATAAAAGTGTTGGAGTAAATGACAAAGTGGCACTTTTTACTCGTATTTCTGGACATGTTGCGTGTGGCGTTATTTTTGAGCGCGTGCGCATATTTGGGGGTAGCGGAGGCTCATTATCGTAGGGGCACTAAATCACGTCATCATCATCATGCTAATCGTCATCACCTTGGTGATAGCTTGTTAGAAGATGGCCGTCTAAAAGTGGTGAGCATCTTTGAGATTTGCGAGATACATTACCAATTTTTTAAATTTCGAAAGTTTTCGAGTGCGCTAGATGGATTCGAACCCACATCTCTTTTTCTGGTGTGGTCTCAGGGCCAAAGGGTGCTGCAGTTAGGTAATAATGAAATCATTGACTTATATTCTACCGTTAGTACATATATATCGATGCCTATAATATCAAATCTATCTTTTTCGGGGATCTCGGAAACGGCTCCAACGATTTCGATGAAATTTAGTATGTGGTGGTTTTCAGGGATGACAAATCGATCTAGCTTTTCTTATCTCTGGGAAAACGCTTATTATCGAGTTTTAGTCCGAAAAAAGCTCGGTCGCCCCGGTACAAATCATTGTATATGTGTCCATTATTGACGACCAGATGGCCTAGTGGTTAGAGAATCTGACTACGAAGCTTGAGGTCCCGGGTTCGATTCCCGTGTCGGGGCAGGTATTTGTATGAAAAATACGAATGTTTGTTCTCGGGTCTTGGGTGTTTAATATGTATTTAAGTATGTTGCTTAGTACCCATAACACAAGCTTTGCTAAGCTTACTTTGGGACTAGGTTAATTGGTGTGAATTGTCCCGTGATATTTATTTATTATTATTATTATTACTTTTAATCATTATGTATTTTGACACATTCTCATTCATGGCACGTTCCAGCCTCAACTGGTGCGTAAGTATGGTTATCCAGTAGAAGTCCACCAAGTCAGTACTAGTGACGGCTACATCCTGACCATGCACCGTATCCGGCACGGCAAGGACCATCACAGCGACCCTCATGCTGAAAGGTACCATAGACCAGCGTTCCGCAAAGTGTGGGCCTGGCACACTGGTGTACCGTTGACATTAGTTTTTTGAGTCTCGGAAAAATAAGGTTATCTCATAAAGCTAAATAGACGGACGGAAGAGACGGACACAGATGTAAATCATTTTATGGTGTATCTCCAAAATTTTTCGTTTTCCTAGATGTAATTTGAACACAAAAAGTTTGCAGAACACTGCCTTAGACCACTTCATCTTTGTCGGTTTATCTGTCTGCCTGACTATCTGCTACCTCCTCACGTTTAAACATCTGAACAGATTAAGTGTAAATAAACTCTTAATCTGTTGTCTAATGGTAAAATACGTAATGTCTTATTCAAATTTTTATTTAATGTAGGTAACCTTGATATTTATGCCCTCGGTTAGGATATAAGTATTTTTTCCTTTATAAGCCGGCAACAGACTATTTAATCTTTGGTGGTTGCGATTTTCCTTCTTTTATTATTAATAAAATCGGTGAAATGTCGGATTCACGCATTGAGGGTTCCATACAGTAGATTTGTCAAACTATAGATACGCTGTAAACGGCTTAATAAATATATCTATAAAGATACAGTGCTACCTGAGCCCTACTTCTAAGGAAAATGTACCTGTTCAGCATTGATTAATTTCCCATTAAGTATATTAGATTTAGTTATTAATTTGAATACTTGCCCTGTTTGTTGTCTGTTATAACTTGTTGTAGCGCAATAACCTTATGTGTTAATTTCAGCTGTCTATTACGAAGTTTGAGCTACAACCATGATAGACAGACAGTAAACGAGCAGTGCTCTGCAGTGCAGCGATATCGAAAGGCTTAAATTTGCTATTCCTCTTATACGGTGTCCTATCAAAGGTCTTTCCTGCAGACCAGTGGTGTTCCTGATGCATGGTTTGCTCTCTTCATCTGCCGACTGGGTGGTGATGGGCCCTAGCAGAGGATTGGGTAAGTTGGACTCATTTCTTTACCTCATTATGAGCAGAGAGCAGAATTTTCATGTCATTTTTGACCTGTCATAGTGACTTCTCACTTATCTTTTTCTTCTCTTCTTCTTCTTCAGCCCATAGCCACCCAATGCTGAGTGTAGGCATCTTGCATTGCTCGCCACTCATCTCGAACCAGTGCTCTCCTCATCCAGCTCCTTCCGCACTTTGACCAGGTCCTCGGTCCACCTCATCTCCTGTCTACCAACGTTTCTCCGCCACGGCCTTCCTCCATCTTCCATTTCTCCTGTGGCATATGTATCCAGCCCACTTCCACTTCCTTTGGGTGATTACCTTGGCTATATCGGTGAGCCTTGTTCGTCTCCTAATCTCCGTAATTCGGAATCCGTCTCGGAGAGATATACCCAACATCGCTCACTTGTCGACTCTACCTAAATGATGTCGATATATTAGACTTTAAATTAGATTGTCGTAAACTTATCGTGTTATGTCAAGCGTTCTTTTTCGGCATACACATGGATATTTGACTGTAAAAGAAGTAGTTTAAAACCGGAAAATATGAAAAAAAAACATCTATTTCCTTTATAGACACATTAATGGAACACTTGCTAACAATACATTACAACAGAAGAATTTCATCATTAGGACTTGTTATCAATTCATTGTTCATTGCATACCTACATATATATATATGTCTATTTAACATTTTCAACAGCTCGAAACTAATTGAAAGAGATCGCACTTTAACTTAAGGCCTCTTATTGTTTACCTCTACTTTTAATTTTCTTTATTTAGTATTGATATTATGTATGTATATCGGAAGTCGATAATGACGGTTAAAGAATGCCATGATAATTCCGCTCTCTGACTATGACAATTCTAGCATTCTATAATAACTCAGTAAGTAGTGGGTTTGACCTGATTTGTATTAAATTGTATAGCACGGAGAACAGATGGCCGTTGGGGCTGAAAAGTTCTCGAGTGGAGACCGCGGATCGGCAAGCGCAGCATAGGACGTCCACCAACAAAATGGACGGATGATCTGGTTAAAGCCCCGCGTTCACGGTGGATGAGGGAGGCCTATGTCCAACTGTGGAGGTCCTACGGCAAAATTAGGGCAAAACGACGCAAGTTTGTGTCAAGTTAGATTCAGAGGTTGAATTCAAGATGAAACAATTCAAACAAACACATTTACTTAATATTTTTATTAATCGAGTATTTTATTTGGCAATAACTTCTTACTTAACTGCGCATTATACTTAAATGCGAGATTCTGTTTGTTTGGAACCCCATTAAATCGCTGAACCGATTAAAATATTATTTTCACTTCTCATGCTCGTAATGTTCGTGTTTATGCTGGATCTAGGCGACATAAAATGTCATTTTATGGTCAAGTGCATAAAGTAAAATCTTCGTCTAAGACCAAGGTAATCAGGTGTCAAAAGCCACGAAACAAAAAAGTTTCTACATATTTCTTTAATATTTTTTAGTTCATATAAAACTAGAATTCCATCAAATAAATCAATAAAACTAAAAAATATATTTATATAACAATGCATGAAAGTAGAAAGTGAACAATTGTTTCCACTGTTGCTATTTCATTTCCTCGCAATCTAAGTGAAAAGCAGAATGTACAACTCGAGCATTAAACCCATTTTCCCCTCGACGTCTTTCCACCCCCGCCATACCAGCTTGGGTGGCTATATGAACGTCTTGGGTAAAATAGCTCGTTTTATGCTCTTGTTGTACAATCTACTATTGGTATGTATATAATTTCAGACCTTGGAAAGGATTAGATCCTGAGAAATTACGTAGTTCCCACGTGACATCACTAAATGAATCCTTTGCAGACGAAGTTGTGGGCAGTTGTCCTGATCGGATGACCTGGTTACTGGTTACTGTGGCGTTCCTTGATTATGATGTTGATGATGATTGATGACCATGTTTTCAGCTTACATCCTAGCAGAAGAAGGCTTCGACGTGTGGCTTGGGAACGCTCGCGGAAACCGCTACTCGCGCAGCCACCGCTCCCTGGACCCCGACGAGGCGGGCTTCTGGAGTTCTCCTGGGACGAGATAGGGAACATCGACGTGCCCGCTATGATTGACCATGCGCTGGTACGGACGGGGAAGCAGCAGTTGCATTACGTTGGACATTCGCAGGTATTTTAGGTTATTTAACTATCTACCCGCCTCGGCTTCGCACAAATGCAATTATGAAATAATAGGTCTCTTAACAATAGTATATTTATACAGAGACCAGTAACTGGACGAGTAGAAGTTTGATGGCCGAACCGCCAGGTGAGGCCAACAATGGTACGAGGCCAGGATGGCGATTACTGGTCGAAGCTTGTATAGTGCTTTTCTCAAAGATGATGGTGATGGTGATATGATAATGACGGTGATTGTGATGTGATGATGATGATGGTGAGGATGATGATTATGATGATATTGATGATGATGATGATGATAGTGATGATGATTGATGGTCATTGATGGTGATTATGATGATAATGTTTGATGATGATCATGACAGTGATTGTGATGTGATGATGATGATGGTGAGGATGATGATGGTAATGATAATAGTAATGATAAAGATGATGATAGTGATGATGATGATGATGGTCGTTGATGGTGGTTATGATATTGATGGTTGGCCTTGCCCGTGAGCCAGGATTCAAACTTGTGATGTGCAATGTCAGTAACCTAAGCTTTTCATTGATTCCCAACGCAAAAAGAGGGGTGCTATAAGTTTGACCGCTATGTGTGTCTGCCTGTGGCACCGTAGCTCTTAAACAGGTGGACTGAATTGAATGCGGTTTTTATTTTATTTGAAACCAGATTTTCTAGCGATAGCTCTTAGATATGTTTTATAAAAATCGGTTCAGCCGTTTTTGAGATATTGAACTTTGAAGTGACAATGTCGGGGTTTTCCAACTTTTTGTTGGTTAGGACACGATCTGTTATTTTTTTAATTTAATTTTATGTATTCATCTGCAGGGCACGACTTCCTTCTTCGTGATGTGTTCCCTGCGTCCAGCGTACAACCGTAAGATCATTTCTATGAACGCCCTAGCTCCAGTGGCGTACATGGCACACAGTGGCTCCAACTTACGCAAAGTCATGGCTCCGTTCTCTGGCACCATTATTGTAAGTCCTCACTTTGAATAAAGACATCAGACAGTTTAAAGAAATTCACTCTCTAAGTAAGGTATGCTTCAATTATCTTTCACTCCAAGTTTATATGGCTTGGCTGGAAATGATATGGTGAAAAAATTCGCCAAGTGACGTTTCCATTTCATGATTTGGCAAGTTTAGGCAGATCATGACATTCGTAGACATATCATGAAACGCCGTCATATCGGTCCTGGCACTTCGCCGGCCGCTGCCGCGGCACGTTCACTTCACTCGCTCGGCTCGAGCGTTGTGATCACAAAACTAACCACTCCTCGCTTCGCTCGTCGAACCTAATTTTTTTTTTGGCATATCACGATGTACCCGGTGTAGAGCTAGGAATACCGGCGAATGCGTTTCTCTAATCGATCTGCCGTAATGTTTCTCAGGCACATCGTGATATGCCTGGCCAACTTTTAGGCATATCATGAAATGGCGCCACTTCGCGATATGCCTAGGAATTCCGTGATCTGGCGGATTTTACGATCAACTGCGACATATACATTGAGTGTACCATGTAAAGTGTCGTAATCCGTTTGAGCCTTAAAAGCAAACTGATTACTTAGCTCTAGTCTGAAAAGCGCTTTTTTTTCGTTAAAACTTACCTAGATCAATTTTATTACGTACAAACAGTTGCAAAACTTAAATTTACTTTTGTTTTCTAATAGCGCCTGCTCAGAGAAATGGGTGTAGTGGGTGAATTGTTTCCCACCATGGATGCGTTGAGGGAGATTGGGGCTGAGTTCTGCCGCGACGGCGCAACGACGCAGGAGTTCTGTGCACACATCATGGTGCTTATTGGATGGAACTCGGAACAGTTTAACAAGGTAAAAGTACTTACTTCTGTATCATTCTGGAAATGGTACTTTTAGAGGCACGCTCTCTTCGTAACGTAACTTCGCACACAACATCGTGCTCCACCATGACCTGTCTTTAGGCAGGCCTTGGAGCAAAGAGAATACCAACAACGATGATTTCGCATGTACTCAGATCGAAAGTGCTAAGTATCCATTTAGAATAATACCTACACCACTTTAATTAAGACCTAGGTTCATCTAATTTCTGAAAAGCCTTAATTAAAATGCAGCTGGTATTATTTTAAGTTATTGCCTATTGCCCTTTCAATCTAGAATCTAGAGGACTGGGTGTGACCATGTGAAAAACGGCCAGTAAATATTGTTCTCTGTTCATTGCGTGTGCTTGTCAGGTTATCACTGTTTGGCGAGCGTCTCAGCAGCGCAATGGACAGACAACACGCCTAACCGACGCAATAACTGCTGCACTGTACTACAATCTGAATTCACAAGCCCATACGCAATCGTCACTGCGTCAACCTAACCTGACGCATTAGTGATAGTGTAGTAAATTGCTGTGACGTCCGCAGCAAGCGGATAAAATAGTGTGTCGCATCTTGCATGCCGTATATCGTAGTCCTAGCTCTCGTAGGTATCTAACACTAATTAAGTGCTAGTTTAATGAATTTAAGAAATTGGTAGGTACTCAAAATTTAGTCAAACGTTTTACCGTTTAAATAAAATTTTGGTGGATCATTTGTTAAAACTACTATCGATTCCAACCCACCTTTTGTTGCCTTCTTTTCTCGTGGATTAAGACAGTTTTTTCTTTTTCAGTCAATGATCCCAGTTCAGTTAGGCCACGTGCCCGCCGGCGCGTCGGCCCGCCAATTCGCCCATTACGGCCAAAACATGCACTACAAAGAGTTCCGCCGCTTTCACCACAGTTACCTTAAGAACTTATACTACTACGGATCCTTTAGAGCACCATCTTATGACCTGGCCAACGTTAGAGCCCCAGTGTACCTCCACTACGCCATGGCAGACACTTCGGCTCACTATAAAGATGTTAGAAGACTTAAAAAGGAAATAAACAATGTAAAAGCGCTCAAGGTACCAATGAAGAGTTTTAACCATTTGGATTTTCTATGGGGTATTGATGCAAAAACACTGGTGTACGACAAAGTTGTTCGCATAATAAAAAGTTACAGTCATGTCAGTTAGGATATCTTTAAAGCCAAGGAAAAAATAATAACTCGCCTCGCAGATGACTAGAAAAAGTTATTTTGTTATTAAATTCTGTAGATTTTAAGAGACAACGGTTGTGCTTACGTATAAACTAAATGATAGTTGGTACGTCATGTTCCTTGTATAGTATTAGTAGGTATTATATAGGCACGCAGGCGTAGTTCCCCGTTCTAATGTCCGATCGCGGAGCGGAATTTCGTACACTGACCTTCAGAACTTGTCTGAAACGCACGAATATTTGACGTCGCATTCTTACAAATTCATTTGTGCGAGCGCGACGGCAAATATTTACGTGCAGACAGAGACACATAAAAAAAACATTTATTTTAGATGCGAGATCCATATCGTGCTAGTAACAGAAATAGTAACTTACTGACTAGATTTTAGTATACCTATATTATTCATAAGTTTTTGTACTGCTTTATGGTGTGCAATAAAGAATATTTGTATTGTATTGTATTATGCAATCAACAAATACCTGCTCCGCGAACGGGCATTACTCGTATATTGCATATCTTCTTCTACTAAATCACTACACTCTTGACAAAGTGGTCATGGACGCGGGAGGGCTGGAGGCTGGAGTCTAGATTTCGTGGTTGGCAAAAGAGATCCCTGCTGCCCATTTTCTCTTTAGGCCTCTTAGTCTTCTTACGATACCCACGGGAAAAGCCGGGTCCGTCCTATTCTAAAAGCGGCCACGAGCGGATGAGCTAGCCTGATGAGGATGGGTATCGATGGTAGGGCTTTCTTCAATTAAGAAGCTTTTATGATTTTATAGCTTTATAATGAACTTAATCTTTGTACAGGAATTTTGAAAAGAAATTTAATATAATGCAAGACGTTAAAAAGTCTTGTAAAGCGAATGAAGAATGACGGTTGTTTCATATGTTTGTAAGTCGTCTGACGCACTCACTTGCGGCGAATCTATGCACTAAGTTTGAAACGGCATGTGGTGCATTAAGCGATCCGCTAGATGGAGTTAGCAGGCAGTTTCACGGACACTTTTGGACTGCAAATAATATTGCAAATAGTTAGTGTAAAAATGAAAAATATGTAATTAAGTATGATTATTAAGTTGTTTATTTAAACCGGAACTATCATTTTTATTTCATCTCATCTTGGCCTACATAATAATAAATTATAATAAAAAATAATAAATATATACATTTTTTTAATTCAACCTACTATCACATTCTCAAAATAAGATTATGTTTAGAATTAAAATGTTAGAAGACATTCAATGCCAATCTGGTCAAAATTGTCCAAAAATTGATGCGTCTTGACTGTACGTAAATGGGCACTGACAAAGTTCATAAAATGTACCAAGGTACTCCTAAAGTGCATCATCAACTTTCACATAATTATAGGTACTACATGAATTTTGATGCAGCTATAAGAGTCCCGAGTATAATTTAATATCTGGAAAATTTAAATAATATCTAAGTATCAAGTGTACAGCAAGTGTTGTCAGCCTCATTTTTTTTTAATTTGCCGCGGTTTCTCTGGGACAGCTTTCGTTGGCGTACCATCAGCCAAATAAGTGGTGTATCAATATATAAACAAGTTGCTTTGACTGTTGCTGTTGTTGCTGGCGAGAGTAAGACATGCACCTTCCGAACAGTTGGCAGGCGTCCGACAAGACGGAATGACGACATCGCGGCAGTTGTTGGCAACCGGTGGATGTACAGTCGAGTTCGTAAACTTGTGAGCCAAAATTTGATCAAAGACATCTGAACACGACTCTATTATTAACGGCGTAGAAGCGTGTTCAGATATTTGATGAAATTTTTGCTCACAAGCTTACGAACTCAACTATAAGTGGTAAGATGTCGTTCATTGTGGCGTTCTTAGGACTTAAGAGTTTGTAAGGGGTTGTGGCTTTTGTTCGATAGGGGATCCCTTCCTATTTCCTTGATGATGATGACAAAAATAGGTATTATCAAAATTAAAACAAATCAAAAATTTCGTATAAAATTTATTGTATTTTGTTTAGTTCGAAACACATACAATAAAACGTTGTTGTTAAAATCTTAAATTATAATTTATTTTAATAATAATAAAGAGCGCATCATTCGAGATTTGTGACCATAACAGTTTTTTATCAGTTTTGTATATAAATTAAAATAACGTAATAGTTATTTTTTATCCTCTTCTCTTAATATATTTAGGGCAAAACTTAACTAATTTAAACCTTTATAAATATCTATTCATCATCATCATCATCATCCCAGCCTATATACGTCCCACTGCTGGGCACAGGCCTCCTCTCAGAACAAGAGGGCTTGGGCTATAGTTCCCACGCGGGCCCAGTGCGGATTGGGAACTTCACACGCACCATTGAATTGCTTCGCAGGTTTGTGCAGGTTTCCTAAATATCTATTACGTCACTTAAATTTTTAGGACTAAAACAAGTTATACATTTCATTATCAAACTCGGAAACTATATACTTCCGATTTTTATATATTTTTACGATGAATCCGTAACAAATATTTTTTCCAAATCGTACTAAAAATAGGACACGTTGACGAGGAACTGGGTTCGATTCCTGCATTATGCTGCACTGTTTTTTTTTCAATGTGTCCTAATATAAGTACAATTTGAAAAAAAAAACCGTGTTTAGTCCGTTATGCAAGAAAATCAGATCATGTCTTTGTTTCATTTAAATATAACTATTTTTTTAGAAATAGATCTTACTTAACTATAGTTTATTAGTAGTTAATACAAGTCAATGACTAAACTGGGGTTTACTTACTCGGTGTAGGGATTTATCATGTTTTACGTTATTTAAATGTGGTAAAACAAACGTTGACTACATTGATGTGATGACGTCAAATAGCGAGGAATTCCATCGCAGTTTCCTCAAGACGATCATTTTAATAATAAGGCACTCTATCCACCTGATTAGCACCAAAGTACTCTAGTTAAAACTCCATTTTTATATTGTATATAAAAAATTGGTTTCACAACAGGTCTGCTGAATTAACGCACACAATTATCCTATATGTGCGTTACGTCAGCAAACTCAATAATAAAATGGCACTATTAAAAGCTTCTATAAAAAATAAAACTGTTATTCATACCCGTACTTTTGCGTGGCACTTTCGTTTAACATAATAAGACAGTACGGGCCCAAAGTAACATAGAATTTAAACTAATTAAACAGATCCGTTAAAAATTAACTAAATATTAAAAATAATCAGTCATTGAAAGCTTCAGATTGTTGGAATACTGACGCCTGAAATCCATCTGAAATTTTCAATAATATTTTTATACCTGATAATTATAATTATAATACTATAAATATAGCTGGGCGTACTAACATTTAACGGTCTCAATTCCGTGATTTCCTTCACAGGATAGCTAAACAGCAATCAATCAGTTCCTTAAAACAATTAAGTGATTAAAGACACTTGTGGTTGTGACCAAATCTTATAAGCTAAAATGAGAAAGAAATCGTGCTTTGCTTTTCTTACTATAGACGTATAGATTTTACCTGACAATAATAGTCTAAGTGTGGGTACTAATACCAATAGCAAATCAGCCTTGAAACCTTCGAAAGCAAACATTTTAATGCTGCTTTGACAATAATTTGTTATAGTAAACGCAACTCACACTAAAATGGTCCTTTCAAATTCAATCCAAAAATCCAACTACATACAATTTGGTATTTACTTGAAGCTAGCTCTAAAGGCAGGTTGTGGTGTGACGTTACCCCTTCCTTTAGAGGCCTGTGTGGGTCTCATGAAGCCTGACGTCCTATTAGTTGACTTTAAAGGCGGCCTGGACGTCCCGACGGAGCTACCGCTAGACGAAGACCGGGAGGCTGGCATTCTAACCACTGGTTTTGGAACTGCCTTTGGAACGGGCTTCACAGGCGCAGGAGCTCTCTTAACGGTAGCCACGGACGCAGAGCTGTTAAGAGAACTCCTGGAGCTACGCAAGGAGGCACGAGATGCCGACCTTTCAACCCTTAACGAGTTGGCTCGCTTTGGTACAGCTCGCTTAGGGTCTAAAGGAGTGCGCGGCGGCGTCTTTAACTCTTTGGTTGCTATTTTCTTAGGAGCTAGAGGAGATTTAGGTTTTAACGGAACAGGAGAGTCACATTCCACGTTGCAACCTGAAGACGCGCCTTGTGATGCGCTCTCAGAGTTCAAGCTCTGGGTTTCCTCAAATCCCTCATCGTTTAACTCGTGTTCAGATTTTACTTTAGTTATTCTCGGCGAAGTTGTTCTTTCTACTGGGATCTTATCATTCTTAGCCGTCATTGATTTTCTATAACCATTTCTGGACCACACGCCCGTTGGCGTTTCAGTTGGTGACTTAAGTTCCCTAATTGCTTTCTGGACGTCTTCTTGATTGATCGAAGTCTGTCGCCTCATTCGGGAATAAGGATGTTTAGTTTCTTTGGTCGGTGCGGGTTTCTCCGTGCTTTGGTTTTTGAGCCTATCCTGCCAGCGTTTTAACCTATTTTCTTTTTCATCCTTAATAACTTCTACGGGCTTAGCTATTTCTTTTGGAGTTTCTACTGCGTATGAGGCTTGTACGTCAAGTTTCGAAGGTCTGATGACTTGTGTTTCAGCTACGAGCTCCGTCGGGCTCTCAGATTTCTTTTCGTCTTCAGGAGAACTTGAATCTGTATTTCTTTTGTATCTCCTAGTTCTACGCGCTGCTGAGAACCTATCAAACTGTCCGTCACCTAGGATCTCTTGACACAAATCTCTCATTTCAACTGATTTATCATTGGTGTTGATTTTGCTTAGGGACGGTTGGAACTTCCTGCAGGGTTCGCGTTCTGGCGGTGGATTGAACATTTTTCTTTGGACGGGTGGCGTTTCAATATTATCTGAGTCTATCTCGACTCTGTCTTTAACGTCTTTATGGCTAGTTACCCTGATGTCAGGCAATTTCCGCTTCTCTTCTTCGGTGATAACAACGAGTGGTTGAGGCTCTATCTGCGGGCGAGAGCGCTGTCGGCGCAGACGCCGCATTTCTTCGTTTTCTTCCGTTTTACGCCACGGTACTCTGGTGTCTTTCGTTTGCGGTTGGACATCTGAAACAAATAAATATTTTTTACTAAAAATGATTTACATATGGCTAATCTTCTACAGATAATTTCGAAAGGTTTTTGAACACAGATGGCTAATATGACTATTGACACATTGCGTTTGTTTATAATTGACGATTTCCTGTTATAATCAAAATACCACAAACGGGACTTATCACGCTAAAACACAGGAGTATTATTCACCTCGATGTTTCGAGCAAATTACAGCGGCCGTGGTCACGAGTAGACTGAAGTGTGGGGTGTCAAGTCTGCCTAGCGTGTCCTGTTATAATTTGCCAAATCGTCCGGCCTCGTTGTGGTAAACCTACTAAGTTAACATTTCGTCTTCTTTAAGCTTTTGCCACACAAAAACCTTGGTCCTAAGGACCATCAATTCCACGAATGAAGCTCCTCGTTCAATGCCACTGAGGGTTACGTCTTTAGCTTTAGATTTTCTATGGTTCTCCTTATTCCTAATACAATCTCCATGCATTGCTCTCTCCAGTGCCCGTTGTAACGTTGAGGCTTCATCATCATCATCATTTCAGCCATAGGACGTCCACTGTAGGCTTGCATCCACCTGAGGCTGAGGCTTCTTATCATGCTAAAAGATATAACAGTAAAAGGAATGTTTTTTGTCCTTACCTTCGACAGCCTCAATGGCCTTGACGACGGCTGCGTCTGGCAGTACTGCTGGCCGCCACTCCGCGCGTCCTTCCGGCAGGGGATCGAGGGTTGTGCTTCGTTCGCTCTCTGCGAATGGTTATCAACGTTATTGCAAGTACGGACGTAGTTACGTGCGTCGATTAATGTTACCAAACAAATGAGGCAGGTAATTTTGTAATTGGTGGGAATACGAAATATATTTGAGAAGAATAAAAATACATTTGGTATAGGTAGTGCCACGAGAATTCAATTAAATGATTACACAGACAGCTACGAAAAATATTTATAACAAAAAATTTAACTGACTTCAAAAAACCATGAATATAATTTTCTACCAGTCTGAAGTCTGCTCAGTACGAGCCAGCAGGAGTGGACCTATAGTCATCTACCTCACCTACGCACTTTATATTGGGCTTCAATCACTCCTGCTGGCTCGTGCTGAGGCACCGACCGACTTCAGACTGGTAGAAAATTATTTTTATAGTTTTTTGTAGTCGGCTAAATTTTTTGTTATAATTTTTTTTTCACGCTTTTTAGTGTAAATAATGTAAGATACAATATTTTAATATCAACTGCTCGTCACCTTTCATGAAAGATTGCTTTTTCTGATGCAGAGCATATAAATTGCTTAGCAACTGTGTCAATATAATTAAAATTCAACCCGTGAAATACTTGTTATTGAGTAGTAACTCCAATGGTCAATTGTGGTCTTCATCATCAGATCCACTTCACCAAATGATGATTTTCAAGAGCAAATGCACGAGTTACTACCAAATATATCCAATTTACTATAGGTGTCCCTACAACATTTGAAGAGTTCCCTCGATTTCCGTAAGATCCAATCATCAGATCTTGATGAGCTTATGGCACCTAATTGAAGACATTCCTAGACGAACGCTAAAAAAAATACAACCGAATTGATAACCACCTTTTTTGAAGTCGGTTTAAAAAGGAGAATGAATGAAATCAATGAGTAAATGAATGAATGAATGAATGAAAAAGTATTTATTTTTACATAGTTTTTTTGCACATAGCCATGCAAAACTGTCTGCAGGATACAGTCTCTATAAAAATATTAAATAATGTAATGTGTAATTTATTCTAACATATTTTTTTGTAATTATTGTGTTTTTGCTATGTCAAATCCTGCTGTCATTACACGGCATGTTCTTGTGTGCGTGACCTCAACTCTGGTGGCACTACCTATACTGTCTTTTGTATGTCAAACCAAATCATTTCAGCATGGCGGGAGATTGACCACGGTTGATCATAATCATGTCTCCTAAAGTGGGAGATAACGCCCCCCTGTGGGCGCTGGGGGCCTAGATGGGGGCGGCAAGGGGCCCAGAAAAAATCTTCACCTTTGCGCCTTCATTGGGCGACACTATGTTATTGAGGTTTTTAAGGTGAAAAAATTGGGGGTCGGTACAAAATAAAGAATTTTCAAAGTGGTCATTAGACGAAATAAGTTTGGGAACCTCTGTGTTAAAGTAAGAATCAGAGAGTGGAATTTCATGGCATTTTTTGACCTGTCATAGTGACTTCTCACTTATCGACTCTATCTAAATGATGTCGATATATTAGACTTTAAATTAGATTGTCGTAAACTTATCATGTTACGAGTATGAAGAGCGTTCTTTTCCCGCATACAAATGGATATTTTGACTGTAAACGATGTAAATGAAGTACCTAGTTAAAAACCGGAAAATATGTCATCCATTTCATTTATAGCCCTCTTGTTTCTAGGAGGCCTGTGCCCAGCAGTGGTACGTATATAGACTGGGATGGATTTCTTTTATAGATGCATTAATGGAATACTTGTTAACATTACAACAGAAGAATTTCAACGTGAAATTGAAAAAAAAACTGAACTGAAATTATTAAACTAGAAAATTGTTATCCATTTATTGTTCATTGCATATTGCATTGTTATTTGACATGTGTAAATTTTTTAATTATATGAATTAATGAATATGAACATGTCTATTAATTTTCGACTGCTCGAAAGTCAATTGGAAGAGGTCGCTCTATAACCTAAAGTCGCCTATTGTTTACCTCTACTTTTAATCTTCTTTAGTACCTATATTGTCTATCGATATAATGTATGTACATCTTCAACTTCAACTTGGTTAGCGTCCATTACTGCCAATGACACCTGACAGCAGCAAAGTGTATATTGTGTCAGACCGGTTGGATAAGATGTATGTATGTACATCGAAAGTCGATAAGTGACTGTCACTATGACAAGTCAAAAAATGCCATGAAAATTCAAGTCTCTGGTAATAAGGCACTGTGAGTGCGGCGTACCGGAGTCGTTTTCCAAGGAGCGCCGGTTGGCCTGAAGGCGGCGCGCGCGCTCGCGCAGCTCGGCGTCGCGCTTCTCCTCCTGGCTGTTCGCGCGCAGCCACGACTCGATCTTCTGCCGCCATTCTCTGGAAAACGTATGAGTATGTGTGTAATAAAAGGTGTGGGAGCTTGAGTATGAGCGGGAGTATGACTAGTAAGCCTAAGCGAATCGGAATGGGAGTGGGAATAAGGATGGGAGTGGGAAAGGGAATGAGAATGGTGATGAGAGTGGGAATGGGAATGGGAATGGTTGTGGGGGTGGGGGTGGAAGTGGGATTGGGATGGGAATTGGGAGTGGGACTGGAACGGGAATAGGAACGGGATCGGGAACGGAAACAGAGACGGAAACAGGAGAGTGAATGGAGTGAAAGTGGATCGTTCCGTGATTCACAGACGGTTCTGGTGGAAAACCAGCGCTGCTGGCGTTTAACGCCTCAGCATAATGCTGAGTCAGCAACCGATTCGCTTTTGCGGCGACACACAAAATTGTGTATTATGTTACTTTTTTCATGTATTTCTTTTGGTTTATTTGTGTGTAATTGTGTCAATTTTTAGTACATTACTGTAGAGGCCAGGAAGTAGGGGGTTGCCGGCCAAGCAGATATAGATAGGAAAGGGATAGATATAGCAGAGGATAGGGATGCGAGGCCAGCAACCCCACGTTCCGGCCGAGGCTTGTATAGTGCTTTTCTCAAACATGACATTTAATAAATTAAAAAAAAAACAAAAAATCAAGTTGGCGGGACGTTAGTCTATATCTGCTCCGCATTAGCGATCCCTTCAAATAGCGAACCTACTGTGTTAAAAATAAAGTTGTGTTAAATACTTGTGATGTATACATATCATTTAATAATATTGTAAATCTGTTTAAAAAAATATATATACCTCGTTGAGTTTCTTGCCGGATTCTTCTCAGCAGAGGTTTTTCCGAACCGTGGTAGATTTTTTTTTGACGTTCATAAGTGCTTGTTATAGCTAAATTGAATAAAGATATTTGACTTTGACTTTGACTTTGACTTTGACATGACATGAAATAAATTAAAAAAAACAAGAAATCACGCTAGTCTATATCTGCTTGGCCTGGCAACCCCCTACTTCCCGGCTTCTACAGTAATGTACTATTGCGTGTCTTCCGTATTAGTGAATAAATGTCTTCTTTCTTTCTTGAATGGGAATAGAAACGGGAACGGATACAGGAACAGGACAGAGAATAGGAGTTCTGAGAATGACTTGAGTATGTCGTAATACTCCAAATCATGAGTGTTGAGTACAGTCTTACTTGGGCTTGGCGGGCGGGTCCGGCGGCGGCGTCCCGGGCGGCGCGCGCGGCGACGCGGGCCGCTCGCGCTCGGGCAGCTCCAGGCGCGCGCGCACCGCGCCGCGCCGCGACCATGAACGGTCTACGGGACAACCAATAATATTATTATGATAGTCCAAGTGTTAGTGTAGTTTGTTTGATGCCATCAGTGGCGTAGCTACCAAGGGGCTAGGCGGGGCAGTGCCCCGGGGCCCTCAAGCTCGGGGGCCTCGAAATTCTGCTTTATAGCTGATGATAAAGTTGCTTAGCATTTTTAAAGTATTTGTATATATGTATAATGATTTTACTTCAAAAAACCTTACCAGTTTTGATAGCAGTGGGCCCCATTTTTTTATTTGCCCCAGGGCCCTAGGTTACCTAGCTACGCCACTGGATGCCATACTTATCCTAAATAACATAACCCACGGAAAGCACATTAATTCTTAAATTAGGTACGTTATAGTATTCGTCATCATTATGACTCGATAAATGACGCAAAGAATAATATGCCATTGGGCATTTCTATCTACCGTTGCAGCGTTGTACCCTGAGTTTATATATCTCTCCGATTTCAATAAAATTTGGAAGGTAGACTCAGTTCATGATTCCGAGCTGGAAAAACAGGGTTTCCAGATGTGTCCCCAAAATATTGTATGGATGTGTGCGTTTTGTTACACATTTTTCTTAATAATTTTCGTATTGGTCAACGTATTGCCATACAACCTGCCCATAGCAACGACTTGGGTGATTTGTAAATATAGATTTTTAGGATTAGAGTAAGTTAGTTTTAGTTCTTTTTTATTTATTCTGCCCAATAGCAACGACTTGAGTGATTCATGTAAATTACATTTTTGAGGAGCTTTACGGTGAAGTTGAGGAAAAAGTTGCGAAGCAATTCAATTTTGAAGTTTAATCCGCACTTCCCGCGTGGGAATTATTGTTCTGATAGGCCTGTGCCCAGCAGTTATATTTGATGATGATATAAATAAATTTGTAACCAAAAAATTAAAAAATATTGAAATGTTACCGAGGCTGCCCCAGGCGCTGCGCTCGCGCAGGTCGCCGGCGGGCGAGGAGTGGCGCAGGAACTCGAGCAGGCCCTCCTCGTCGCCGCCGGGGGACGCGCGGCTGCGCCGGCGCAGGCTGCCCGTCGGCGTCACGTCTGCACACAATACTCATTAATACTAGCTTTTACGGCTTTGTTAGTGGGAACCAGGTTTAATTGAAAAGGAAAGGGAACTTCGGGGTGTCATCAAGATGTAAATTCTTTTTATGTCATCATCATCACGTCAGCTGTAGAACATCCACTTTTAAATATAAGGCCTCCCTCCTAGACCTCCAGTTGCTTTGGTTGAAAGCGGCCTGTGTCCACCGTGAACCTACGGCTTTTACCAGGACATCCGTCCATCTAGTTGGTGTATCTCTGACACTGCGCTTCCACGGTCTCCATTCAAGAACTTTTCAGCCCTAACGGCCATCTTTTGTCCGTGCTATATAGCCTCTCCGTCGCAACTTCAATGAGCTAATTCGCTTGGCTCGCCCATATGACTTGCTTGTCCAGTATGTTACAAAAATAAGCACCTTTAAGAGGCGATTGTACCATTTCATGCAAAAACCAACACACCAGCATTCATTGATAGGATTTAGTATCATAAAAGTTACCTGGTGATGGTGATGGGTCGTGGGGCTTACGGAGCGACCGTCTTCCGAGCCCATTGCGGATGTCCAGCAGCAAAGACTCCATCAGGTTCTCGCACTCGGACACTGGGGTACTGCAGACACTGCCACCTCCTGAAAACAAGAAATGGATGGATCAGCATGGTTGATGGAAAGGTTGATTTCGCAAAATCTCATTGACATTGACGCAATGGCTGGCTACTGTAGTTAGCCACTTGACAGTCCAGAGTACGCAGCAATAATGCCTTCAATTGTCCGGGTTTTTTAACGATGAACGCACTGCTCCGCGCGTCACAATTTTCTAACTAGATGGTTTTTAATAAATTTACTGTGACTTAAATTAACGTGCTTACGCGACCTTACCATAGCTAAGCTTATGCCTATGCTTGTCATGTCACAGTCTGCATGAACACGCATATTAAGCTTAGCTATCGTAAGGTATTATTTCAGTTCATTGATATGGACATGCAAAGTAACGCCTGATTCAATAAACTTGTGCGCAAAAACAAGGTTAAACTTTATGACACTAAAGTATCCACGGACGGGTTGAAGCATTTTGGTTTTGGATACCATGCTATCGCCAGAATAGCAAGTGGTTAGAGTCTGACCTGTCTTGGTGCGGGCGGCGGCGGCGTCCCTCGCGCGGCGCCGCGCCGCCGCCTGCTCCTCATGTGCTCGGCGTCGCTCATTCTCGCCCACAGCTGATCGGAACTTGGTGCAGAACGTAACGAAGATCTGAAGACAAAATAGGAATAAATTAAATATTACCACACCACAGAGCTAATAATAAGAGGAACATGAGACAATTATGGGGGAAAAAATTGATGACGGAAATGTTGTGGTGTTTTTTTTTATTCGACTGGATGGCAAACGAGCAAGTTCTCTGACAACTGACAACTCCTGATGGTAAGAGATCACCACCGTCCATAAACATCTGCAACACCAGGGGTATTTTTGATGCGTTGACAACCTAGAGGCCTAAGATGGGATACCTCAAGTGCCAGTAATTTCACCGGCTGTCTTACTCTCCACGCCGAAACACAACAGTGCAAGCACTGCTGCTTCACGGCAGGATTAGCGAGCAAGATGGTGGTAGCAATCCGGGCGGACCTTGCACTAGGTCCTACCACCTGCTGCTGCTCTAGTGTGTGATGTATTTTGGAAAATCTCAATATATCTGTGTTTTCTGTACTTCTTGCTATGTTGTTGGTGTTCAATAAAGAGTCATTGTATTGTATTGTGATTGAGGTAGTAGCCAGCTATTTTACTGGCCACATATCTATAGCTATAATTCTAATGAACTTATTAGAATACTTATTAAACCATACCTTGAAACATTCCTCTAGTTTGAAAGACACCGGGTCTTCGCAGAAGAATTCCGCTAGCTGCTTCCTAATGCTTTCTACTTCTTCCATATCTTTCTGCAAAGCAGACACCTCTCTTTCAGCAACCTGTAAGAACAAATTACGAATCAGTTATTTGCCTGTCCGGAGGGAAATTGGGATATTTAACGTAAGTATAAGTTTTTTTACACTGACGGGTTTAGAATGCATTTCATTACCGTTCATTCATTCATTAGGTACCTATCTGCTGTCTGGCTTTGCTGTTCCAAGGGAAACTCTTCGGGAATCGGAATAAAAGTTAAGCTTCGCCCTTTTCTCTGTAAAAGTTTATAAGCATGCCAAGTTTCGATAAGGTTTGTTGAAACGTTGAGGCTTCCAGTGGGAATAAATAGAAAAAAAAAATGTGTACCCAAAAACTGCCAATGCTTTTATTTTTGTTAGACTAACTCTTCTATTGCTATCAAACCTGCAAGAAATCGCCCATCTGCTCCCTAATATCCTGCTGGCTGGTCATCTGTATCTCCTTCTTCAGCAGCCCAACCCTGACGTCGAGGGTTTTGATCTCGTTATGGAGTTGTTCCACGCTGGCCTTCGCAGCTTCTTCCAGCACGCGCGTGTCATCAGCAAAGTGAATCAGCTCTTTGTTCTTGCGTTCTGCTTGCTGTGGGGTTGAAATAACACCTTGATTGAATCTTTTTTAACTTTGTAGTGTATATTTGAGTTTTAATTACTTAAATTTGCCTAACGTATATTCATTAACATCATCATAATCATAATCATCATTCATAGCCACACACACACACACACACAAACACACCTCTGGCACATTGCCAGGATGAACCACGATCGTTGGGCGAGGCGAACACTGGAGTGGAGACCTCGTGGAAACACTCGCAGTAGAGGGCGACCACCAATGAGGTGGAAGGATGATATCTGCCGACAGGCGGGTGGAGGATGGATGCATATGGCTGTCGATTGCCAAGCGTGGAGAAATGGAGAGGAGGCCTATGTCCGAAGACGGATGAACTAAGGGCTGCTATGGATGGATGGATGGAATCAACATCATCTTTATCATTATAGTCCTCACAACTATCATCATTATCAACGCCATCACCAACACCATAAGCGATATCATCACACTTACCAGAGCGACATAATGCATGAGATTCATTCCAGGTTTATTGGCGCGGATGTCAGGCAACTTCTGAAGCGAAGACAACTTGACGCCCGCGGCTCCGCCTGCATACCCACCCGCGTTTAAGAAATTGCCCGCTATCAGAGTTATGTATAACACCTCCTGCAAAAACATGGTCAAAGAGGTCATCATTCATACTGGTTCGAAAGTAGTTTTTGATTTAATAAAAAATAAAAGGCGAGCAAAGAGAAATTTGGTATTTAGTGGAAAAATCATTCCGTCATAGATACTTATGGGGATTGCAATTGCGATGTCAAGCTAGAAGACTAGAGTTGAAGGCAGACAGTGAGACAGTAGTTAAAAGTACGCTTATCAGAATTGTGGCTATACAGAGATATCCAAAATGCATCAATGAAATCACTAGACGTTGACATTACATTGTCAGATTACAAGGGAAACAGAGTAATATGAGGATTTCAACTAATTCAATAGCTATAAGAGTGCCGTCGGACTAAGTATTAGTTGTATAGTACAAACATACGCAGGAACACAACAAATGTCATGTCTTTGTTGGGAGCGTGGACTGTAGATTGCTGGCTGGTCGTCTTAAGAAAATCTGCTGTTCACTGAGATTACTTTAATAATAGCAAACACCAACACTTTGAGAGAGTTAGTTTTGTGCGATCTCCACAGGATCGGAAGCGAAAGTGGCAGTGAAAAATATTCTGACCAACCAAAATTATAAAACTAGGGTAGCCAGCAACAGTCCTTTCCCATAAATCTATACCTGTAAAGCTCTAGAAGACATCAGATCATCTCCAGCAACCAAGATGGCGTTGATGGCGCTCTCCAAGTAGCCAGCCGTCGACGCCCATTCTTCCTTCAAGAGCATGCACTCTATGCGCAGCTTGTAGCTGGAATACAAAAATACAGATTTAAAATACATGACATATTCGACTCTTATAAACCCCCTTGCAAAAAAAGCGGGCACCTATGGTTTTTCAGATTTTTAGGCATTGAAGCTTAGAAAGTGAGCTTTCATGCACATAAAATACAAAACCATAGGTGCCTGCTTTTTTTTGCAAGGGGGTTTAATAATAAAAAAAATACCCTTTGTCTACCCAAGGAGTAGTGAGAAAGTAATTTGAATACGAATTTGAATGATACTTTTGCAACGTTGGGCCTGTAAACAGCGTTTCCGAATTACCTCAGAGGTAACTTTTGATGTAGATAAACGAAACGAAAATAAGTACCGATGATTGATGTTTATCTAATAAATTTGATCTTATTTATTGCGACTTGTCCTTTTGTTGTGCTAATAGTCGTTAAAAGGATGACTCGAGCGGAGAAAATTATTATGACTATATTTATTATATTTACTATATTATTATGCGATTATGACTATATTTTTGGATCATAACTGACTATTTTGCTTTGCTCTACTTAATTAGTACTACCCTGATCAAGCTTCCATTCATACACTCAAAGTTCATATTCTGAAAGTAGAGCTATTTCCTCTTCTACATTATCTCTTTTTTAACCGACTTCAAAAAAGGAGGAGGTTATTGTATACTACCTGTTTTTCCAACATCAGTATCACTTTTTGGAAAGAGCAGGACACTAGGCAGAAAGCTACTGAATATTTACTTTGGTAGTTGTATGAGCTGCAGAAGAAACTTCTCGGCGTTTCCCAGCTTGCTCATGTCTCCGTTGAAGGCTTTGAGCATCTCGCACTCGTCGATTTCAGGCAGGATCTTGAGGAGTCCCCGCAGCTTCTCCGCGCCGATATCGTCATGGGAACCCTCGCGGATCAGCTGGATTATATCTTCGTTTGAGCTGGAAGTTAGATGTTAAATGCATGAGTCGACACCGTGCGAGATTGCTAAATCTATCTAACATTTTCTTACTCTTCCACCCATAAGTATGTGGACGAATTTTAAAGAAATTTGGTATGCAGACAGCTGTGTAGGCTGTGTATATGTGTAGGCAACGATGATGATGATTAAGTACTCCAGAAACATTTTGATGATTTTGATTTAATTGCCACATTAAATCAATAATAGGTAAAACATATAAGTACACTGTCCCATTACATTACACTTGGTAGTAGACCGAGTAAATAAAAATGAGAAGTACTACATTGACCGGTCCTGAGATAAATGTCAACAAACAACATTTTCATAACAGGTTACATATTTTTTATCCTTGAAGGCTAACAGTAATAGGTAACAGTTGATTTGAGTAGTTAGTAACGGTATTTTTTTTTACCTTCGGAACTGTTTCAAGAAGATGTTGACATTCAAGCTCCGCTTTCCGTCCAGGAGTGTGATCTCCGAGGACTCCTTCCGTGGTTTCCTCTCCCCTGAGCTGTCACAGATGGGGCTGCGACCAAGGCGAGGTGATGAGCCCGCTGATCCGGTTGGCTGAAACTGAGAGTGATACACAATTTACGTAATGTACGCAAAGAATCATATGCAACTTTTTTGACAAGAGTCGATACGCATCTTTCGTTTTCCATCCCATACTCCAGGGATGAATGGTCACAAAATTTCTAATGTAAATAGATACGGAAAGAAGAATACAACGGAACGGATGCGTTCGTTTCTTTATTATGAGATGCAGGCAAACGACAAGCGGGTTATCTGATGGGAAATGATCACCACCGCCCATGAGCCAACAACTCAAGGAGCATCATTGATCTCTTGCCAGCCCTTAATGGAACTATAAAACTTTTTCTTGAAAGCTCCGATTTCATAATTCTCTGGATTCACAGCTGACGTCGTTAATTAATTTAAACTGGTAAGATTTTGCCTAATTTCGACCATCTCAATTATAATAGAAAACTATTGTCCACCAAGAAAAGATGACATTTTCAGTGGCAGGTTGCTGAGCTGGTGAAATAAAGAAGTAATATTCTTGCAATAAAATTTAAGATAACTAATGGAATCACTTTGTTTACCTGTTGGCAGAAGAGCCCCTCAATCTCGCCCCAGTCGAGTTCCGTTTTTGGTGAGTGTTTGTGGCTTGAAGCAACCAAGGACCAGATGTTGTTCTGGCCAATCACCTAAAAATAACGTTTCTTTGAAGACTTATTTATGAAAAATAACAAAGTAAAGATCAGCAGGTACCTAACAATATGTGCGTGAATTGGTTGAGTTCGCTCAAAGTATTCGATTTTTACTTCCGTCTATTTAAGAATAGTCCAATCTGAATGCAACTGGACAACTCCAATCGATACAAGCTTTAGTTAGTACAGTCTAGTCGTTTCTGTACTGTATGTTTTTTTATAATATTTTTCTACGTCAGCTCAAGAGACTACTGTACTGTCACCCACGCAGAGTTTACCATGGTAAAACTTGTTAAGGCACTTCATTTGGTCGGTATTTGGGCTCCACAGAAAACCAGCATTGCTGCACATAATGTGTAGCAGCACATACCGAGTGAAGGCCCTTTTGTGTGTCCTTTCGTTCACTTAATTTAGTATTACTGTTAGTTTTAATTCTTTCTTTAATATATTTTTCTTGTGATCTCTTTGCTGTGATTTGATAACATCCCTTGGCCAATTTTTACACATTAGTAGAGTATTATTATAACAGATTTTAACAGATTCACAGCTCCGATGCAATGTGCTAAAACGCAACGTCATTGCCATGAGGCACTTGTGGCACATAGACATACGAGTATTATCAGTGATATGAGGCACATGTCCGTCATCAAACAATGAACCTGTTAAGAAACCTGTCTGTCTCTTGGACAACGGAAAAAGTTGATTACCCCTCTACTTACTTTATTATTAGGTATCTTATTCCAATTGATTGTCTTCATCTTGGTCTTCGGTATGGGTGTCTCCTGCTGCGGAAGCTTCACGTCGAATACTGGAGCTGGTGGTATAGGGAGTGAGGGGGCTGAGAGGTTCGGTGGGGCCGGAGGGGGTGGAGGTCCGCAAGGAGGCGGTGGGATACAGGGCGGAGGAGGAATCATCGGAGGCGGTGGTGGACCTGTCGACAAAAATAATGTAAGAACCATTTTGGTTGAATAATTGATTTTTGGTGGCGTTCAGTAAAGTGTGTACCTAACATTTAATGATTATCAAAAATCTAAACATAAACCAGGAACACGTAGGTACGAAATCTAAGTATGTCAACGGAAACAAAAGATACAGTAATTAAAAAAGATGTTTATTACGAATTGTCCTAGTCAGGAACCTATAAGGAATTTTTAGTATTCCTAGAAACTTGAAATTTCATATGAAAGTAGCTCTCATATCACAATCAATTAGAAAATAATGAAAATCTTAATTATTTGTATCTGTCTGTCCAAGTCAGTAACAATCTTTTAATACCTTACCATTTTGCTTACTTGTGCAAAAACTGTCAGTGCGCGAGTCCGATTCGCACTTGCCCGGTCTTTAAACGTTGAAATACTTTGGTTAAACTACTTAGGTGTACAAACCTGGTGGCGGCATAGGCGCAGGCGGTGGTGGCGGTGACAACGCTCGTTGCAAGCTCTGCTTCCGACCCGCATTGGAAATGTCACGGTGCTGACAAGTGCAGCCCATCTTTGCCTGAGAACACAACATTAATATTTTTTCATCACACTTGCTCGTAAACAGTGTCAAAACATGAAGGCTACCTTGATTGCAACCCCCCAAATAAAACCCTCGACCTTAATGTGCTTGTCATGAAACCCGTGGTCGGTAAATGAGTCATTGCGCGTACTAATTTTGTTGTCATGAAGCCCAAGGTCGGTAAATGAGTCAGTGCCCGTACTGATGGCGCTGAGCGCGCTGCTGCGCATGGCGTAGCAGCAGGACCACATGCACACGCGGCTCAGGCACATGCTGAGGTAGGGGGAGGGCGGCGCTGCCAAGAGCGCAGCCTAAGGTATCGCCAATATTTGGAACAATTATATTTTTTCTTTTAGAAATATAAATTTTACTCGCAAATGTGATGAAAAACATTGTATGTCGCACGGGCGGTACTAGAATTACGAACATCGACTCATTAAAGCCCTCAGTCTTCGACTTCGGGCTTCTAATAGACTCTCGTTCGTAATTCCTTATTTACCGCCCTTAAGACACAATGTACTATTATTACTCAAAAAAATATGTAAGTACGTCTTTGTCTGAGAACACAACATAAATATTTCGTTTGTCAGAAAAATATGTAGGTATAACGCAGAACATTAGGTTTTAGGACTTACACCCTGCTTCCTGCTTAGGTTTTAGCGCGAATCGTGACACCTTTGACACGATTCGCGCGATTTGTCATACGCAGGGCCGGATTTAGGGGAGGGTAACTGGGGCTATAGCCCCGGGGCCTCCACAAAGAGGGCCGCCACAATAGAGACTTCGGGGTTTTTTTTTTTAAATTCCGACGAGTAAATACTAGTAATCAAACAACTATTCACCGCCGGTCCGCGGACCGGGAGACGAGCTGTCGGTAGGCCTCCAACAAGATGGAGCGACGACTTGGTTAAGATCGCGGGATCGCGGTGGATGCGGAAAGCACAAGACCGGTCTGAGTGGAGAGCCTTGGGGGAGGCCTATGTCCAGCAGTGGACGTCTTTCGGCTGACATGATGATGATGAAACAACTATTCATCTATATTTGTTCACTTCAATCAGGAAATCAGTAAAATATCAAAATCTCAAATTTCCCTCATAATATTTGGAAAATATTATAGTTTGGGTGGCGAGGGGAGGGGAGAGGGCACTCCTTTGTCGCCCTAAGGCCTCCGGACCTTTAAATCCGGCCGTGATCACACGTTAAGCTGAAGACGAATGCCAATCAAGAACTGCTGACTGACCTGCACACTAGGAGCTCTCAGCAGCTTGGCAGCATCCTCCCTAGTTTCTAAAAGCGTTGCTCTGTGGACCAGAGTTTCGGCAGTGTCCCACACGATGTCGCTCACTGGCTCCTTGGGGTCTATTCGGAGCAAATGCTGCAGGATGCTGAGGAATGGGATCTCTTGAGGAGTGTCAGCCACCTGAAAAGGTTAGCAGTCAAATTAGTCTACATCCAGCCACTGCTAGGTAAATGTTTTGCAAAGGTTGTGTCACTTAATAAGACTGTTCTGACTCTAAAACTCGATAGGTTTCAAAAGCATGGGGGTTTGGGGGTACACTTTATCAGTCATCAAGTCTTAGACAGAAACGAAATTAGAGTAAGTAGACTCTAGAGTTGTCTAACGTCTAGCTTGGTGAACGTCTGTGTTGTCATGACGATGAGCATTGATTGAGTTCGGAACGTGTCAGCGTAATGTGATGTTGGTGATGCTTGGATTTCGTATAGTGTGAAGGCGGAGGAGCTGCATGAACGAAATATATATATATATATATATATGTCCATGCAACATAATAATATATATATATATATATATATATAAATATATAAATATATATATATATATATGATAAACAAACTATTTGTTCATAGGTAATTTATATGAACTCGACCACTGCAAAGTAACTAACGTCCGATTCAATAAATTGTATATTCATATTGGAAAGTTCTTCCATTCAGTACTTGGCGACAGTTGAATTCCCTAATCTTACTCTCTAAGTTCTCTACCTGCTTAAGAATAGCGTAGAAGACATCCAAATGTGAGTTGAGATTGATCCCACCAGGGCCTTGAGCCTCGTCGCTCTCTCGCTGTTCGTCGAAGACGTCCAGCTGGACGCTGAGGTCAGGGTGGCTGGTCGCTTCATGTCTGGAAATCAACATTTTTGTCATCAAGTAAATAAATAAATAGTTCTTAAACTACATGTTCAAATTGAATGTTATTGATATGATAATATGTAAGTAAATCCCATAGCACATAATTACAGGAGGTTGAAAATAGACAGATAATGGCTTTCGAGAAAAGTATGGTACGACCGTGCCTTTGTTTTGCTCGACTTGGTGGGGGCACGGTATCCAAATCTAATCAAGAACAATCTTCGTCTTTGATACAAGGAAGGAAAAACCCGGAGCTTTACACTCGTAAACCACTAAGTCGTAAACAAATTCCCATGGTAATTCCCAAAGATTACATCATGAATGTTGCTTAAAAAGCAACCGCGTCAAATTTCACGTCTCTAACACTAGCGGTTGAAGTTTTGAGATTTACCGAATTCTGTGGGAATATCGAAATACATGCCTCTGTGTAATTCCAGGTAATCAGTTATCTACATACCAGCCCTTAAATCGCAAATGAGTAACAAACGCACAGTGAACTGAAATAGTTTCTTTACTCACCCGCGACCTTATGATAGCTTAGTTTATGCAAGATATGCGTGTTCCTGCAGTTCCTCCACCTCCACTGTAAGAACACACACAAATCACACAACTCAGACTAGATGTTAGTGTAACAACTGGTAGCATGGTGTACGGTTGTGTTGCTCTGAAGATGAGTTCTGGTTGAGTTCGAAACGCGTCAGTGTAGTGTGGGGGTGGTGATAGGTGGGTTTGTGTGATTTGTGTGTATTCTTATTGCATGAACACGCATATCTTGCATAAACTTAGCTATATCTTAAAGGTCGCGGGTGAGCAAAGATTTTTTTTTAGTTCATTGATATGGACCTCTGCAAAGTAACGCCTGATTCAATAAACAAACGCACACACTTATTCACACACTTTGACATTTATAATTATGAATTCGTTTAACGCTAACCTGAGGGAATACAATTAATCTGGATATTTAACTATGGCCTCAAAATATCTTCATACCAAATTTCATCTAATTCCGTTTAGCGGTTTAGACGTATAAAGGAAACAAATAGACGAACAGATAGAGTTTCTTTCGCATTCATGTATTAAGTTTGGATAATATAACAACGTTCGGTGTTAGTACAGTCCAACAAATTTAATCATGACCCAGGGAACCTTTGTGCTACTAATGTCAGGCTGACATCTCTTACTTGTGTCAAGGAAATCATAGTGAAATTCATTATTAAAAGGTTCCACCCTGGTTCATAATTCAATTTGTTCGACTGCACCCTTTGTGGAACAAAGTCAAAATACCTTTATTCAATTTTGGTTACAACAAACACTTATGCGTTTGACTTTTGCGGGGACGCACAAAATCGTGTACAAATCGTGTGTATGTTTACATTTTTGTATTTCTTTTTTGTTTTATTTGTGTTTGCTGTTAATTGTTGTTTTGTTTTTATTTTGTTGTATTTGTGTCTTTGTGAATATAAAAAAAAGGTCTTCTTTCTTTCTTTCTTTTCTTTCTTTTATGAATGCCACCGCGGTCGATAGTAGATACTAAGATGGGAATAGTGCCTAGTCAAAATTCATACTAGCGGATTTAAGAGATTGCCTCAATTGACACTTTACAGTTTTGACGAACAGTTAACCTGACAGGCAAAAAAAACTTTTTGAGATTCACCGCCAAATCTTCGATCAGGAAAATCCGTCTGATTTATTTATCTTTATCTAATCAAAATCAGATTGTTCGACTAATGGGCGATGATCGAACGTCTGCCAAACATGATCGTTATTTCATTAATCTTTTTTCTTAATTCCAACTCCAACAAGGTTGAAGAGATATAATTTCACAAAGTACAATCAACTTCAAAGATACAGCTAAAGCTACGTTTCAACCAGAGATGTGCGAGGGTGTGCTGCTTGGATTTTTTCATGAATCAATTAGAAACACTTCATTTACCTATCCCCACACAGCACATCTGTCATGAGAGTAGGCTTTACGCTCATGTGGTTTAAAATAAGGTGCATGTATGACAGGCTTTACATCGGCACTTGATTAAAAATGACTTGTCGAGACGTTGGTGTTTCATTCAACAACCATCTAATAAATGCTAATGCACTATTACACGGCGCTGCGGACAGAGTAGTGAAACAACCAAGTTGGCTAAAGGGTCATGTCTTATATTAAGTTTATTGTAAGAAAGGGAGAAGTCATGAGAGCAGGCTTTACTCTGATGTGGTTTAATATAAGGTGCATGTACGACAGGCTTTACATCGGCACTTTATTAAAGATGACTTGTTAAGACGTTGGTGTTTCATTCAACAATATCTAATAAATGCTAATGCACTTATTACAACATCTCTGGTGGAAACAGCGGAGCGGAGCGAGGCGAGGTAAATGAAGCGTTTCTATTGGCTCATGAAAAACACATTCCACGCAACATATCCTTGCACATCTCTGATGGAAAGGGAGCCTAAACTTACAAAAATATATATGCGCAACCTTATCGTTAAGTGAATAAAATCAAGTACATATTTTTCTAACTTTGACCGTATCGATCTCTTTATAGTTGACTGTACCTCATCCAATTTATTTTGTCGCCGAATTTGGACTGGTTTGATTATAGAGGTAATAAAATCTTTTATGGATTATAAATAAAGTAAAAAAGTTTAGGATCCGAATTAGGATCAGCCAATGAACTGTTTAGCATATAAATACCTACTCGTATTACAACAGATTGGCGGTATACAGATGCCTTATGTTTTCCGTTTCTTAATGTAACTATTTTTTATCTTCGTTTAACTTATGGTTTTTTTTCAAGTAGGTAAGTATTAGCAGAGCATATTGTTATCGGCTGTAAATAGTTTTCATATATTTTTTTTTCTTTCTTTTCTTTCCTTAATTGTACCAGGAACTCTGAAGAACCACTTACAAACTGTATATTCTTTAGTTATAACATCTAAGACCGTTTTACAGGAAAGGAAATCTACATTTAGTCGTTCAACCTGGTTTACGCTTGGCAATTCTTCTTTAGATACTACTAAACTGAACTCGACACTGTTGTAGTTTTAGTTTTTCTATTAATGTCAATTTGAAAATTTTCGTACATAGAACGATCAGCTGTTTATTGTTCAAAGTCATTTTATTAATTAGCAAAGAAAACACCTAACCTTATTGTTCCTTCGATTTTTCAACAGACACTAAGTACTCCAGATTTTTTGTCTGTAAGTGCCAATAAATCGTCCACGTAACAACCATCAAACTAAGCTTCTGTCTACAATCAGATCAGCGACAATCTAACGTGTCATTCAATTGAGTTACCTGTAATTTATCAGCGCTGTCGCATGATCGAAGTTTTTGCCGTCGTCTGCGCAAAAAGATTTTATTGGTTTCCACGCTCCATTGAGCTTGGTTCTACACCATGGTAAAAAGTAAGGCACTTGTCCTACCGTCAGCGAGAACGTTATCGACTATAATAATATTCTCGCTCAAGAAACGAAAAAAGTGTGCTAAGAACCCTCTCACTCTACATTAGTTTGTCGCAGCGACAAGAGCTAATATACTTAAAACTCGCTCAGCGATGCTCGCTTAACAGTCACGCCGATAGAACAAACAGCGGTTATTTTACTCTACAGTGCGAGTAATCGCCCGTCGCACTCATACTCGCTCATAGCTCAGCGACAAAACTACACACACTCGCTTCTCGTTGCTCGCCAACTTGTATCTAGTTTGTAGCTCTATTCGCTACTCGTTTATCGTCGGCAGTGAGACAAGTGCCTAAAAATGTATCTACGTTGTAGATGTTGACAGCCTTGATGTTAATTAATTTAATGGAGCGATTGTTTACCTTAGGTTGTTCAATGTGGGCAGCAGACCTAAACCTGTAAGAAAAAAGTAATTATTTAAACACATTGTCTACTTTATTGTCATTTAAGTAGATACAGAAGGAATACTAACATACAGATACAACAAATCGTTAACCAGAGTGGAAGCTTGTCGCTGCAAATGTTGAAATTTTATTGATCTGCCAATTGAATTAAGTACCTAATCTTGAAATTAATTGTAAAAAAAGTTCCACCCATGTACGCGATTCAGTTCCCTCGTTCGTACATTCGGTCATACAGGCGACGGCATTAATATCAATAAAACTATAGCGTCAAATATACGTATACCTCGACCTCATGGTCAGTGGCATAAAAGTTACAGGTGTAAAGTTGTTTTGACATCGTGGATTATAAATATTAATGACCTAGATTGTTACGAGTACATGTATCATGCTCACTAGCTCTTTCCGACATCTTTCTGCCATTCCGTTGATCCGTGGATCATACCCTCTCGACCAAACTCACCAATGAACTCGTTCCGCACTCGGGTGCGTTCAGGTAGTCTCGGAGCGCTAATGATCAAGCAATTGACGAACGCCACCAGCGCCGTCTTGTAGTCCGTAGTGGTGGCATTCTTCAGCTCTTCGACGACCACGCTGAGGCGGTAACGCTCGTTCTTTAAAGTCTGCAAAAAATCAAACATATTTCAAATATTATGGTCCTTGCTCTAGACCGTGCAAGCGAATCTAATGATGACATGACAATGACTTAAACGTGAAATTTCTGAAAAACGGCGACTCAGGATTGGACACGAGATAAGTCGCAAGAAAATGAAAATTAGCGAAGTCTACTGACTAAACTTGGACTTCTGACTGGTAGAAAATTAATTTCATGGTTTTTTGTAGTCGGTTCAATTTTTTGTTATAACTTTTTTATCTAGCCAAATATCAGTTGTAAGTATAGTAACCGAGTTAGAGTTCTGAAGTTTGATTACTCTACCTTATATCTGTCGAGAGTGTCCACTGCTCTGGCATACCCGTCAGCATTGTAGACACAAAGCGCCGACAGCAACTCGAACACCTGGTTAAATAACATTATAAAGTTAAAATACAAGACTACTCTCCTTTTAAGATATACCTCATTGTGGAACTTTAATATAAGCTTTTTGGAGGCAAAACAGCTCTTCCGCCAGCTATCTTCTCGGCTGGTAGATACCTCAAGGGATCGGCGGGCTGGTGCTTACCTTGCACAACGCATCAGCCTAGCTATCCAGAGAGGTAATGCTGCCAGCCTCCTAGGAACGGCCCCCAAAGCAGCAGCCTTGAAGACATTTTCTATTTAGTATAAGTTTTGTAAATAGTAAGTAGATGTAAGCCGTGGTGGCCTGTAAGCCGTGGTGGCCTAGTGGTTTGACCTGTTGTATAATCTATGGTTCCGAATTTGATTGACTCTCTCTGATCTATGATTATGGGCGGAGCGGTGAACATTATGAGTCTTGGATTAGGATCTGTCTCTGTAGACTTACGACTAATAAAAATTAAATATAAAATAAAGTCTTATTAATACATGGTTCAGAAGTTGGGATCGCATGGTGAAAAAGCGAAATGTTATTTATAATCGCTTTATGTTTAACTCTCGAATACAGAAGGAAAATGAGCGGTTTGACAGCTTTTTATTGGACCTTCAGAAGCTAATAAGCACTTGTGAATACAAGGAATTTGAACAGCACCTTCTTCGAGATAGGATAGTAGTAGGCATCATGGACAGCAACCTAAAAAAAGAACTGTTGAAGGCTGAAAAGTTAGACCTGACACTAGCTATTGATATGTGCAGATCGGCAGAAGCTACTTCTGATCAGCTACTTGTTTTGCAAAGTCAAGAGAAAGAAATTAATAAGGTGTCAACATCAAAGGGAAAGAATGTTTGTAAGTTTTGTGGAGAATCTCACATTTTCAGTAAAAAATTGTGCCCGGCTTATGGAAAACAATGCCAAAATTGTGGTGCATATAATCACAATAAAAAAGTATGCAAGAAAAAGAGTAAGAAATATATTAAAGAAGTCGAAGATAGTTTCTCATCAGATGAAGAAGAGTTACACATTGGGAAAGTGGTACGAAGCAAGAGATCCGGTTCGGTGCATGGTGAAATGCATGTAGAGGTAAATAATATGCTGAAACCTTACCTTTTTCAACTAGACACTGGAGCGCAGATGTGTTTAATAGGCTATGAAGCATGTAAGAAAATTCTTGAAACTAAAAACCTCAGATGTTCCTTTCTAAATCAAGACTTAGCACAATAGGTGGACACTCTTTAAAAGTAATGGGTGACATTTATCTCTTGTGTGTGATTAATAATCAAAGATATAAGATAAGATTCTCTGTGGTTGATTTCGACCATGGACCACTTTTATCTGAAAAAGCATGTTACAAGTTAGGCTTCATCAAATATTGCAAAGGCCTGTCCCAAATTCCCATGAAAAAATAGACAGAAGGGAAGCAGAAAATATAATAAAAAAATATGAAAAGGTATTTCAAGGTTATGGTAAATTTTCAGGTGATGCCACTATAGAAATTGATAAAACTGTACCGCCTTCCATCCAAGCTGCTCGTCGTGTCCCCATGGCATTGCGAGAGGTCTTAAAAGATGAATTGCTGAGATTGGAGAAAGAAGATATTATCACCCAGGAAACAGAACACACAGCATGGGTAAATAATATTTTAGTTGTCAAAAGAGATAATAAATTCAGAATATGCCTGGATCCTATTCCACTGAATAAAGCAATAAAACGTCCCAATTATCAATTCACAACATTGGATGAAATTTTACCAGAACTGGGAAAGGCTAAAGTCTTCAGTACAGTGGACACAAAGAAAGGCTTCTGGCATGTTAATCTCACAGAAGAAAGCAGTAAACTTACAACATTCTGGACACCTTTTGGTAGGTACAGATGGAAAAGGCTTCCTTTTGGCATATCTGCAGCACCTGAAATTTTTCAACAAAGATTAACTTCATTGTTAAGTGGCCTATCAGGAGTAGAGGTCATGGCTGATGACATTCTCATCTATGGGGTTGGTGAAAACATGACTGAGGCAACAAAAGATCACAATAGAAACCTAGAGAATCTTTTAATCCGGCTATGTGAAGCAAACTGCAAATTAAACAAAGACAAGTTAAATCTGTTACAAACATCAGTGAAATTTTTTGGTCATATACTTACAGATCATGGACTGGAACCTGATGAGTCAAAGGTTACAGCCATCAGGAACATGCCAACCCCAACCTCCAAAAAAGAAGTATTATGTTTTCTGGGTATGATAACATATCTCAGTCGCTATATAAAGAATCTCAGTTATGAAGCAAAAAATCTCCGGCAACTCACTTACAAGGATGCTATATGGAAATGGTCTGTTGCAGAAGAAGCGGAGTTCCAGAAACTAAAGAATATAATTTCAGATCTCAAATCCCTGAAGTATTTTGAAATGAACAAACCGGTCACAATGGAGTGTGATGCCAGTAGTGAGGGTTTGGGCGTAGTCATCTACCAAGAGAATCAAGTAATTGCCTATGCGTCCAGGACACTTACAAAGACTGAAAAACGGTATGCACAAATTGAAAAGGAAATGCTAGCTGTTGTCTTTGGATGTACCCGTTTTGATCAATATATTAATGGATGTCATAAAACCATTGTGAAGACAGACCACAAACCCCTGATAAACATATTTAGTAAACCATTGTCACAAGCACCAAAAAGACTTCAGCTTATGCTCATGATTCTGCAAAGGTATAGTATTGATCTAGAATATGTAAAGGGAAAAAACAACAATGTAGCAGATATGCTATCTAGATCACCAATTCCATACAGTCAGGGCAAGAATTACATGGACAACATAGAAAAAGTATCTGAAGAATATAAAATATTCAAAACAATTCAAAACATGAAAGAAACTAATTATTTGAAGGTATCTGACAAAATTATTGAAGAGATCCAGGAAGCAACTATTGCAGATAGCAACCTAAAGTCATTGACAGAATACATAATAAAGGGATTTCCTAAGTATGAAAATAGTATGCCTCCTGAATTGAAGCAGTATTTTAAATACAAACATGAACTCAGTACTGACAGAGGAATTATTTTTAGGAATGGGAAAATGTTAATTCCGGGAGCTTTAAGAAAGTATATAACAAAAATTATACATCAGAGTCATAATGGAGTGGTGAACAGTCTTCGTGTAGCACGGCACAATGTATTTTGGCCTAGAATGACTAAAGAAATAATAAATCATGTTGAATCTTGTGCTACCTGTTTGAAACATTCGTACTGCCAAAGATCCATGCCGATGATTAGTATTGAGATACCAGAATATCCATTCCAAATAATTTCTATGGATGCATTTGAAATAAGGTCAAGCAATAAAATACGAAGATATTTAATAACAATAGACCATTACTCAGATTTTTATGAACTGGATGATCTAAGTGACTTGTCTGCACATAATGTTATAGCTATCTGTAAAAAGAATTTCGCACGATATGGGGTCCCAGAAAGTAATTACAGATGGAGCCACAAACTTTGTAAATCAAGAATTCAAAAAATTTGCAGAAGCCTGGAAATTCCATCATGTGACTTCTTCCCCTCACTATCCGAAGTCTAACGGGAAAGCTGAAATTACAGTTAAGAAGGCCAAGCAACTCATGCTAAAAACTGCTGAAGATAAAGAAGATTTCTGGTATGCTCTACTTCATCAAAGGAATATACCATCAGCAAACTCTGAAGAAAGTCCAGTTCAAAAATTTTTTCTAGAAGAACAAGATCAGGCATGCCTTTACTAGTTTCTCAACTAAAACCTAAAGTGGTACAGAATGTGACAGATTATATCAAGCGAAAACAAATAAATAGCAAAATGTACTATGACAAGAAAACACAAGCACTGCCCCCCTTAATAGAAAACCAGTCAGTATTTGTTAAGCTGCAACCTGAAATGGACAAGAAATGGTATCCTGGAAAAATAGTTGGGAGAGCAACAGACAGATCGTATATAGTTCAAGTGGATGGAAGGCTATACCGTAGAAATCGAGTTTTTATAAAGCCTCATAAGGACCATGTGGATCCGTTTTTAGAGCCGGATAGAGCTACTTCAGTCTCAGGAACTGCGATTATGATTGGAGCTAGGGCAGAGTCCCCTACACCGCCAACGGGCAGCCTGGAAACAGTAGAGAAGCCAGCTAACGCCCTGAGTGTGGGCGCCCCAGCAGGGAACAGCACGCAGTCAGCAGAGCAGGCGCCAATCAACCCGCCTGCGCAACGGCCACGCCGACACGTGCAGCCCCCAAGTGGCAAGAAGATTATATCACCTACTAGTGATGGTATTAGTTTTTTTTTTTGTTAGAATCAATATTTTTTTTATCTTTGTTTTTTTTTTGAGAAGAGAGAAGATGTTGTATAATCTATGGTTCCGAATTTGATTGACTCTCTCTGATCTATGATATATCAGGATGGTGACATTATGATATGGATATAAGAATCTGTCTCTGTAGACTTACGACTAAATAAAACACATTAAATATAAATAAAGTCTTATTAATACATGACCTATCGCCTCTCAAACAGAGGGTCGTGGGTTCAAACCCCGGCCTCGCACCTCTGAGTTTTTCGAAATCCACGTGCGAATTACATTTGCTTTGCGCGGTAATAATGATAATAATAATGATAATGGATAAATTTATTTGTCAACATTAAAACGGTGAAGAAAACATCGTGAGGAAACCTGCACAAACCTGCGAAGCAATTCAATGGTGCGTGTGAAGTTCCAATCCGCACTGGGCCCGATCCGGCAGAACTATGGCCAGCGTGGGAACTATGGCCCAAGCCCTCTTGTTCTGAGAGGAGGCCTGTGCCCAGCAGTGGGACGTATATAGGCTGGGATGATGAAGTAGATAGTAGTTGTATTTTTTTTTAATTTTGTATATGTGTTATTATAACTCTGTGCTTTTCTGTTAATAAATCAGCTTTTTTGCTAACTGCACTTTTTATTGCCTGTACTTGCATTGTCTTCCAACTTACATTATTTATCCAAATTCAATTCAAAGTCAAGCTGACCACTGGATGTGGATCAAAATTAACTTGCATAATCTATTTATTTATTATTCCTAACCAATGATTATTTACAGCATTACAGTTTATACCAATGCACTGTAAATTAAAAGACATACAAATAATCATATGCTGTAAATAATAACAACTCCACATACTCCACATACTCCACAAACTCCACTAGGACCCTGCAAGCGGGCAATGCACCTACCGCTAGGGCTGTTGCGTTGATAAACGAGTTCCTCGCACAGATCCGGGAGGCCGACGTATTTGCAGATAGCTGGCCAACCCTCCTATGTAAATTCAGCCGCTTTTTAAATAGTCGTAAGCCTCTAGTGTAAGTTTATTTTTATATTTTTCATCTGTATTTTCTAGTTATAAGTTTACTCGCTTGTGGACGTCTTGGTTTTTACTGTAAGTCCACAAGATAATCTTTTTTATAAATAAATAAATAATTCATAATAATAAAAAGAGAGTTAATATTTAAGTTTTTTTTTATCTCTGCTTCCCTAAAGCGACGGCCACACCCTCCGGCCAGAAGATGTGGCCCAAACCAAAAGCAACAACGAGGCAAGTTAAAATAAAAGCTTGTGAAAAGGGTGTCTAGGGTATGTGAGGGCTTCAAAGTAATTAATTTACAAAAAAAAACTTTTACCACCCGATTTTGTATTCGAACCTACCCACATTGCAGTTATAACCCAAATATAGGCAGCAAGTGTAAAGGGTTGGGCTGTAAATCAGCGCTGTGTGCATGCGCACTTTTGTGTGCGTCCACAGCATACGCTGAGCCCAATCCATTTATCACACTTAGTTAGCACTTAGTTTTTTTTTTTTTTAGTCTTTATTTATTATGGAACTTTGATCAAACGATAATGAATATGTTAGTTCCCAAAGGCCTTAAATATAAAAACACCACAACAGCTATAAGATTTAAATGAGTAACAACTCGTGCCAAGAGGGACTGAAATGTCCTCCAAACTTAGTTATGTTATAGTTATAAGTTTAATGTGGAAAGTATCTTCCGTTTATTTATAATATCGTATCTTTTACTCTAAGTGTATTAATAAAGGCTTATTCTATTCTATTATATTCCATTCTATTCTATTCTAATCCTTAGTGCCAACCTGTTTCTTGACAGGCGCGGCGGGCGAGGAAAGCGCCGCCGCGAGCTTGCTGGCGTACTCGGCATGCTCGACGATGTAGTCCAATCCCACGCGGCTCTCCATGCCGACTCTGAAACAATAACACGATTATAATTACTACATCACAGGGTCTTCAAACGGTTACGTAATTGTCTTAATTTAAAAACGCATAACTTTAAAAGGCATAATAAAGCTACGCACAACAATAACTTAGCATAACGTTAAATTGCCTCATTTGGAAATGCATAACTTTTAATACGCATAACAATAAGTTCGAATTTAATTGTATGGAAAAGTGGAAAGTATGTGTAGCGTGATTACTGAATAAATATAAATATTGTTCGTTTAAAGATGTTTGTTTCGTTAAATTTTCACATTTAGACGACCAGATGGCCTAGTGGTTAGAGAACCTGACTACAAAGCTTGAGGTCCCGGGTTCGATTCCCGTGTCGGGGCAGATATTTGTATGAAAAATACGAATGTTTGTTCTCGGGTCTTGGGTGTTTAATATGTATTTAAGTATGTATCTATCTATATAATTATATTTATCCGTTGCTTAGTACCCATAACACAAGCTTTGCTAAGCTTACTTTGGGACTAGGTCAATTGGTGTGAATTGTCCCGTGATATTTATTTATTTATTTTTATTTTGATAAATCGTGAAATTAAGTAACATTGTGTGAATTTAACATGATTAAAGAATAAAGGACTTATACTCAGACTTACGGTATGCTATGTCTGATCATCTTTAAGTATCTACTTTATAAATCTCAACGGTTTTCATATGTAAAATTTAGCAAAAAAACCACCATGTTGGGATCCCGTTAAATGGCTTGATCGCAAATATCTCCATAACAAAATAAACCAGTCTGCTTTAAAAGGACAAGTCAATAAAGATTTTAATTATCATAAAAATGTTTTAGTATAGGCGATTATGTTCACATAATTTACTTTTAATCATTTGCATGTTGTAACCGCTCAGGTGTTAGGAATAATTATAATAAAATTATTTCACAGTGGTTAATTATAACACCTAGTCTAGTAGCATTTTTTGCAAAATAACTTAAAACAAGCAGAGCAAATTATTTGACGCATTTTTAACAAATACAAAACATACAAATGTTTATTCTCGGGTCTTATACATTATGTGTACATAAGTTTGTATTTATCTATAACAATATTAGTATGTTCATCCATTATCTAGTACCAATAGTACAAGCTTTGCTTAGTTTGGGACCAGTTCAATTGGTGCAAATTGTACCATGTTTATTTATTTATTTATCCACTCAGGACTATAGCCGTTTAACAGCCCTTTAACAGTTTATTGAAATTTAGCCATGTTTTTTTTATATAATAAGTTTGTAGTATCCCGTTATCCATGTGGCCCGCCCCACTGCGTACGCGCCGATTTGTCAAGCAAAGTGATAACATCAACGGTTGATCTTTAAATTGGAACCGGTTGCGTATCGACCAGTTTGTTGATATTATTAAACAGTCTCGAAGGACGTGCGCCGGCGCAGCTAGAATTGAATTTACGATGTAGGCAATTTTTTATAAGAGACAAATTTGGCTGGTTAATTTGAGTAATTATTTAAGAGTTCCGTAGCCAGAGGATGCTGACGGAACCCTATAGTCAAAGGCTATTGAGTAGGTACTGAAGGCTCTGTTTGTCCGTCCGTCCGTCTTCAATAGGGCTAAGAGCTAAGCTAAGAGGTAGTTACTTGAAAGTTTCACAAAGTGTAGTATCATGACCGTTTAGAAAATAATTAAAAGTAAATGGACGACCGAGCTTAGCAAGGGCAAACTCGACGACACGAGTTTTCCCATGCATTATAACCTAACCAACAAAAGTGGGAAAACCCCCGACATCGTCACTTCAAAGTTCAATATCTCAAAAACGGCTAAACCGATTTTGATGAAACATCTCTAGAAAATCAGATTTCAGATAAAAAAAACGCATTTAAATCGGTCCACTTGTTTAAGAGCTACGGTGCCACGGACAGACACACAGACATACATAGCGGTCAAACTTTGAACACCCCTCTTTTTGCGTCGGAGGTTAAAAAACGATCAAAATTCACAAAAATAAAAGTTTAGTCAATCCATGATCTAAAAATTGGCTTGTCATAAACATCATGATAATTCTATGATTATTGACATTCTTCAACAAGTCATAATTATATAAATAACATAAGCCGTATCATAATTTGTATGATTTATTCAAACGTTAATTTTTATATATCTAACACGCAAATGAGGAGGATTTGCATAAAGATAATATTTGTCACACCTATATTTAGCATCGTATTAAGTTACATCTAAATACAGGTATCTCTGAATAAAACTACAGCAAATAATCATTCAGTACTTCTGTATAAATGAATACTATTTTTTTCCAAGAATGGACATTTCTACTGGAGAGTAAAAAAAAATACAATCTTTCTTTCACGGTTTGGAAAATTATTTTGTAATTAGTCATTTTCAAGCATACTATATCGATTCGCGTAAGGTAAACTGTATGTTTGTTTTGTATTTTTGGGCAGTTTAGTTTATTGGTTTTTGTTATGCTGCATTAGGTTTTGGGTTTTCACTATGCACTAACATAGTTTTAAGAACTTTCTATTATTGTTACTAATACATTTTGAATATTCCTGTGACAATATACCTACTTGGTAAATTCGTTCGTTATCCGTACAAAATACAAAACACTTGGATGACTTAGCTCTTAACTGGTTTTTCAAAATTACTCGAGATTTACGGTAAAAGAAAATCAAAAAGATTTTTTTGTGTGATCACGCACCATCAGGTGAATCGCATGCCCGTTTATCAAAGTATATATATTTGTTTTTTTGTAAACTCAATGTTGAAAATAGCCTGAATGGCTTCGAGAAAAGTATGGTACGGCCGTGCCTTTATTTTTGTTTTGCTCGACTTGGCGGGGGCACTGCCGTGCCCCCAGATAAGTAGTAGTCTTTCAAAGATCAAAATATTTATCGAATCAAATTATAGACTCGCTAGGCGTGATACGTGCACAATTGATTAGTTTTTTGTCGTTATATTGTAACAATGAATCAATGGAATCAACGGACATGTCATAGACAGACAGACGAATAGGACAATGGTGATTTGGACTATAGTAATGTCAAGGAAATTCGACGATTGATATCTCGGAGTCACTACTGGTTCTAGAATGGAGAGAGCCCACATAGCAAATAATAAAAGTCAATAGAAATGTCACCCAAGCTAAATTGAAAAAATCTTACTTTACTGGACTATACTCATCAATAAAACGTACTTAATTCTTTTTAGGGTTCCGGAGCCAAAATGGCAAAAGCGGAACCCTTATAGTTTCGCCATGTCTGTCTGTTTGTCCGTCCGCGGCTTTGCTCAGGGACTATCAATGCTAGAAATCTGTAATTTCGCACGGATATATATGTAAGCTATGCCCACAAAATGGGACAATATATATTTTTTTTTAATTTTTAGGGTACCATAGACGTAAAGTGGGGGTGATTTTTTTTCTCATCCAACCCTATAGTGTGGGATATCGTTGTTTAGGTCTTTAAAAACCATTAGGGGTTTGCTAAGACGATTTTTCGATTCAATTTCGATTCGAAGTCAATCACGGTCAGATAAATGTAAAAAAAAATTACAATATTTTTTCAAAGATTCAAAGATTCAAAGAATTTATTTGCTCAGAATACAGTTGTGCAGATGTTTTGAGGTACAATGTTCCAGTACCTAATGTGTTTAACTAAATTATTAAGGTTAATTTATTGATCACAGAGTAAGTATAATTGGTAACCTACTTCGCCAACAGAGTTTTGCTTGGAGTATTTTTTTTAATAAATCTTTTTTTTTAGAAAATACAATAAGCTTTAAATGTAAAATGGTAACTAAACTAACTTATGATTAAATGAAAAATAAAAAACTTCAACTTGAACCCTAGACATAAAACGGACTTTATGGGAACTTTTTATTATGGTCCAACTTTATGAAATACATATAAATACAAAATACTGGCAGGGAAACATATATTTTACTTCAATGATGCCCTTTACAAAAGTTCCGAAGCAACTTTCCAATGTAGAACCACTATAATAATAACCACTTTACTTTTGATTGTTTTTATTTCATTACCGGTTATACGTTTTTATTGCAAGGTAAAAATATCTACAGCCTTATTTTAGCACTCTTAATCTTAAACTATCAAAACGTTAGTTTTATAGTAATTTGATATTTTGTGTGACCTTTGCTTCAGTGACTTTAACATGCAGTGATAGGTGTGCAAAGTTACAACATAGAGTGTTGTGAAAATATGAATTTTGCTCGCCCATTTTACGAAGTAATAAAATTAAGCATTTCTGTGTTATTAGCATAGCGAATGTTACATTAGAGGAAAACGTTCTATTTAGCGAGCCTTCTAGCAAAACGAGATCAAATTGTTCTCAATCTAGTTTTTGTTCTTTTCAAGCACATTGAAGAAATTCGTATGCTCCTACATATGCATGTACCCTATTCTATTTTTAACCCTGGCTATATTTTTCTGTTTTTTTTATGGAAGCACCCTAATTTCGATGTGATTCAGTACGTACGTGAATTAGTAAGAAAAGATTAAAACTTCATTGTTTAAATGTTTTTGTTTGTCGCTGTCGCTGTTGACGCCTGATTGCCATAGTCTTAGATGTAGAAGGAACTCTATGCACTAAAATAGTGATTAAAAGTGGTCCAGGTGGACCCCAGGGGCTCACGGGAACTTGCTGGGGGTTCTACTTAGCGTACAAAAAATGGGGTCCATAAGCATGTTAATGGGGGTGCACGAAATTTATTTTTGAATTACCAAGCCAAAATGTAAGCATAAGTTTTTATAAGGGCCTACCTTACATGTAAGTTACTAAACTAGCAGATAATATTTTAATAAGGCAAAGCCGATCAGGAAGCACTCAATTTAGCGACTCACTTTGTTGACGCCTGATTGCCATAGTCTTAGATGTAGAAGGAACTCTATGCACTAAAACATACATAAAATATGAAATAAAGATACTTGTCTTTGTCTCACGCAATAAGCAAAATCTCATTTAGCTCACTTTTTTAATAGCAAAACCTGCCTGCTTGAGGTGCTGAGATTCATTTTAAATTACAAAAACAGTAGAGCCTTTTTTAATCTTAAGTCTATACTTTCGTACTCTTGCCCCAAGTTGTAATTCTCACCTACAAAATTTAACATTCGAGTTCCTGTAGTAACGGATCTATGATAAAACTACTATTCAATTGATCTGCGCGCGCGGTGCGCGGTCACGCACGCAAAGGGCAGCGAAGGGTCGATCGATCTATACGAGTTAATTGAATGAATGTCAATCAAAATTGGGACAGCAGTCATATTGGTTTCGGTAGCCAAGTGTACGCCGCAAAAGACTTTGCAGAAAGTTATTATTAAAAACTTTATACAATTTGCCGTATTAGTACAGAAGGGCTTATCAAAATCAAAATCCATACTAATATTATAAATGCTAAAGTGTGTGAGCTTGTGTGTTTGTCCGCCTTTCACGTCGAAACGGAGCGACGGATCGACGTGATTTTTGGCATGGAGATAGTTTATGGGCCAGAGAGTGACAAGGTAGGCTACTTTTTATTCCAGTAAAACCATTCCAGTAGATTGACACTGCGCTGCTGGTTTGGTCCACTCTAGCTAATATCGCGGCCCTGCAATGTAATTCTACTGGAATAATGTGAACAAGACCAAATCCCGGAAGAATACACAGTTTCTGGGGGAACAGCGCGCGCCGAATTCCGCGCGGGCGAAGCCGCGGGCAACAGCTAGTAATCCAACTTCCATACTTAATAATTATAAATGCGAAAGTGTGTTTGTATGTCTGTATGTTTGTCTGTCTTTCACGTCGAAACGGAGCGACGGATCGACGTGATTTATGGCATAGAGATAGTTTATGGGCCAGAGAGTGACATAGGCAACTTTTTACCCCGGGAAAATACTCAGTTCCCGAGGGAACAGCGCGCGATACGGCGAATTCCACGCGGGCGAAGCCGCGGTCAAAAGCTAGTAATATAATAAATGCGAAAGTTTGTAAGTATCATGTCATTTTATTAATACTTGCCTTTAAGTGCTGTCTGGAACTATATCTTAACGCGCCTAGGCACGCGATCTTATACGACAGCAATAAAACTTGTTTATAGCTATAGCTTATAGCTTTACAAGTGTTGTATGACTTATTCATGGCATTATAAAGCTTTTATCGGTTTTCCAGTTATTACTTTATTAAGGATTTATACCCACCAAATGTCAATGGCATCGATTTGCAATAAGCGTGCAGAAAAAGTAAATTACAAATGTTATCTTATCATCATCATAGTAGGACGTCCACTGTTGGACATAGGCCTCCCCCATAGACCTCCAGTTGCTTCGGCTGGCAGCAGCCTTGAACCCGCGGCTTTAACCAGGTCATTCGTCCGTCTCGTTGGTGGTGTGCTTGCCGATCCACAGTCTAATGTATTCGCACTTGAATTCTGAAGAACTTAAAAGCGAGCCTGGGCTTGAACCCACGACCTTCTGCTTGAGCCATAGGTCAAACCACTAAGCTACTATGACTGGCTACGAATTACATAGTCTCCTGGTAAAAAAAATAGTCAGTTAAATCATAAAAAAACTAATGGTCACGTTTTTCTAGGTCAGTCAAACGAATGTTATGATAAATAGACCGATAAAGTTCCATGTTCACTTTGTACGCTTCTGTGCCTTGGACCTTGATATATTTATTGCTTAGATTTGACGTCACCAGCCCTCATTCCCAAACTTTGACGCAGCCAACTTTTGTGGCGCGCCATGGAAGAGGCCTATGTCCAGCAGTGGACTGCTGTAGGCTGATGATGATGATAATGATGATGATGTCATTTTATTAATACTTGCCTTTAAGTGCTGTCTGGAACTATATCTTAACGCGCCTAGGCACGCGATCTTATACGACAGCAATAAAACTTGTTTATAGCTATAGCTTATAGTTTTACAAGTGTTGTATGACTTATTCATGGTATTATAAAGCTTTTATTGGTTTTCCAGTTATTACTTTATTAAGGATTTATACCCACCAAATGTCAATGGCATCGATTTGCAATAAGCGTGCAGAAAAAGTAAATTACAGTTGTTATCTTATCATCATCATAGCAGGACGTCCACTGTTGGACATAGGCCTCCCCCATAGACCTCCAGTTGCTTCGGCTGGCAGCAGCCTTGAACCCGCGGCTTTAACCAGGTCATCCGTCCGTCTCGTTGGTGGTGTGCTTGCCGATCCACAGTCTAATGTATTCGCACTTGAATTCCGAAGAACTTAAAAGCGAGCCTGGGCTTGAACCCACGACCTTCTGCTTGAGCCATAGGTCAAACCACTAAGCTACTATGACTGGCTACGAATTACATAGTCTCCTGGTAAAAAAAATAGTCAGTTAAATCATAAAAAAACTATTGGTCACGTTTTTCTAGGTCAGTCAAACGAATGTTATGATAAATAGACCGATAAAGTTCCATGTTCACTTTGTACACTTCTGTGCCTTGGACCTTGGTATATTTATTGCTTAGATTTGACGTCACCAGCCCTCATTCCCAAACTTTGACGCAGCCAACTTTTGTGGGGCGCCATGGAAGAGGCGTCCAGCAGTGGACTGCTGTAGGCTGATGATGATGATGATGATTTTAGAAGTCTCCGAACTTTGATTTATTACAACAATCAATTATTTTATTTGTCATCTTTGTATTGACAAAAGAAAAATTACGTGTCCAACAAAATATATTTTGAAATATTAAATACAGTGGTCTCGGGGCCGAATATAATTTTGTACCTTTCGGCGTCGAGACCCTTGGTCCGTGGGGCCCTCGCGCTCTGAGTCTCTTCAAAGAGACTCAGAGATACCACAGGAGACCGAAGAGCTGGCAGTTTGCTCGCTCAACGCATCAGTCTTACCTTGGTTTCCTAAAATGTCCAGGTGCCCAGGGAGAATGTCTGTACAATGTCATCTTTATCCAGATGTACGTCAGGTCGTATAACCAGGTAGTAGAATGTCAAGATCGTTATTAGTAGTGTTCGTAAAATAGTTAGAATGTCAAGATCGTTAACTTTATTGTCAAGATCGTAACATAGCCAGGTAGTTAATCCATCGGGGAAATGCTGCCAGCATCTTTGGTACCATGCCGCAGAGTCCATTTTTAGATTTATTATAGTTTTTAGTTTATTTAATATTTCAAAAAAATAGTTTTAGTTTATTTATTTTAATCTATCTACCTTTTATATTATTCTATCAAATACACATGCATCTAATATTACCTATTATAACTGCGAAAGTTTGTGAATAGGCGTGTGTATTGCGTGATTATTTGTGGCAATACAAATATTCCAAATTTCTCGAACACAATTTAAATCCGGCCACATTCCGATCAAACAATTCATTTCAAAAACACAAATAAACATAAACATTTGTCCCGATACCGTGGAACAATGCTACAAACGTCAGCCGCGATATAACGAGGCGTTCCTTAATCCATCCAAGCTTTTATCGAAGCTTATAAGTTTACCGAATCATATTGGGAAAGATATGCCGAAAGGGTCTGGTCTAAGACAAGGGCGATTGGCTTTTATGACCTATTAACGATCTGAAATCTGGTTCGAGCTTTTTGTGATCATATTTAGGGGCTGTTTCACCATCCATTGATTAATTTCATTTGACAGATAAATGTGATGCCGTCTCCGTCTTTTAGAACAAAACAAACAGAGAAGGCATCACATTTAACCGTCAAATGAATTTAATAAATGGATGGTGAAACAAGGGATAAATCTACTTAATTCCATAGTGTTAGCATTGACACATTCGGGTGTTTATCTATGCTATGGCTTGGCTTGGTTTATGTGATTGAATAAGCCATGTATAGCAAAAAACCAAGTAAATAAATAGTCACGGAATGAGGAACCAGGTTTGATTTCAGAAGTATAGTTTTTTTAATGTGTTCTGCTCATGGTAACCTTTCTAATATTATAAAATTCTCGGGTCAAAAATGTTTGTGGCCAAACCCCTTCGAAACGGCTTGACCGATTTTTGTGTATATTCGGTAAGTCTGAGAATAGGACGTAAACTATTTTTCATACTTCTACGCGAAGTCGCGAGCAACAGCTAGTCTATATCAAAATTCCCTTAAAATTAATCCCTTTTTCTGTCGGTCATGCATGTGCATGACATAACTTGAGAACGACTTTAGCGATTTCATTTTAATTTTCTTATACTGATAAGTAAAGAAAATTAAAAAAACCTGTTCCTTCTAATAAGAAGGAACATGTAAATAGTCATACATTAGAGGAATGATTTAGAAAAAAAAATGTTTGCGATAAAAAATGCTGTACAGACATAATTTAATTCACCTCACCACATGATTAGATTACAAAAATTAAAAAGAATTACATTACGATTACTTGGAGTTAACACTTGACAGATGGGCGTGCCTTCAGTCAATTTTCAATTTTGACGTCATAGAAATACAGCCATTTTTAGTATACCGCTACTTACAGATTTTGTAAAAACTATTTTATTTGTATGTCGTCAAAGTAGAAGGCACGCCCATCTGTCAAGTGTTAACTCCAAGTATCGTACTGTACCAAATATTAATTACTAGTTAAATTAAATGATTAATATTAATTACTAAATATTACCATCGCATTCTACGCTTCAACTATCAACAAATTAATCCGTTATTACGTAAAATCGTAAAAACTATAATCTGCCATCATTACAAATAAAGACATCACAAAAAACATGACGCGATTTATTAAATTTTGTAAACCTCTCCCAACTTCTGCCTAGTACCAAACCTTTAGTACCCAGGCGCCTGCCCACGCGCCGACCAACGATCTACTAACATTAAACCAACATTTGTCTGTCTGTCCGACTGTCTAACCAAACGACAACAATTTCGCGAAAATACCTTTCGCAATTTCAGACTGGCTCTAATTTGTTGGTAATTTTGTAAGCTTGAGCTTGCTTTAACTAGCTTAGTCTTCGGAATGTCAATGAAAACTGCGATGTAATTTTCGGAAATCCCCACGGGAATTTTGTAAAATCCCGGTATTTCTATTCAACTGGTTGTATCTAATGATTTACGCGGGCGAAGCCGCGGTTAAACTCTAAGGCCGTCTTGCAGGAAAAAATAAATCTAGATTTAGTAGTTAAACCTGGCTTAAGCTTGACAGTTCCATACATTTTGACACTACTAAACTGAGCTTAACGCTAACTCGAGATTTATGTGTTTCCAGCAAGTAGCCATTAGTGTACAATCGAACCATTTCATTCCTGACTCACCGTAGAACGTTCTCACAGTAAGGGGCTGTTTCACCATCCATTGATTAGTGTTAACTGACGGTTAAAAGTGATGCTGTCTCTATTTGTTTTGTTCGAATAGACGGAGACGGCACCACACTTAACCGCCAGTTAACACTGATCAATGGATGGTGAAACAGCCCCTAAGTGTCGCAATAAATTCCTTTGTCAAGCAATGCAATGTCACTATGCCTTTTTCTACGAAAAGGTTCTACAGTGGGTCACGACTCAGTCGGTTCGAGTGTACAAATAATCAAAGTCAAAGTCAAAATATCTTTATTCAATTTAGGCTATAACAAGCACTTATGAATGTCAAAAAAAATCTACCACCGGTTCGGAAAAACCTCTGCTGAGAAGAATCCGGCAAGAAACTCAACAAGGGAGGTATATATATTTTTTTAAACAGATTTACAATATTATTAAATGATATGTATACATCACAAGTATTTAACACAACTTTATTTTTAACACAGTAGGTTCGCTATTTGAAGGGATCGCTAATGCTTATCGGAATTATTTCCAAATATCCCTGTCCATGATATAATCATTAACTTTATAATACGCCTTTGATATTAATGTCTTCTTGACAATAGATCTGAATTTTGAATCTAAAACTACTTCTTTCAAATGCCGTTTCGAGTACTGTGCTAATGAGAATACATTCCTAAAACCCGCTGGGTTCTCAGGAAGTCCGCGTCAGCATTCCAGCAACTGGATGCTGAATGCACTTGATGACATATCTAAAGTGTTCACGGGAACTAAATATATACTCACTGCTTAAGTGGCTAACATAAGAAACAAACAAGCTGAGATATGAGGTGCATAGGGGAAATTCGTGTCTGTACCGTTGACCATCAGTGGTGTAGCGGTATAGCACGCGGTACGGAATACCGAGGACCTGGGTTCGATTCCCAGTGATGGTCTTATTTTTCTGGTTTTTCTGTGCATCTATATTTCAGTTTGTATTTTCAATTTAGGTTTTACGGGATGACCGTAAAAGTAAAAATTTGGAATTGAAATATAAAATACAAAAAGATTCCAAAAAACCAATCTTACTAAATATATACTCGTACCGAGCGATATGTAAGCAAACTCTACACGGAAAATCGGTGGAGTAAACAAGATTTGATTAGAGACCGCGTCTCGGCAAATGGTGTAGGACGCCCTCTGGCCGGGTGGAGTGACGATCTGTAAAAGGTTGCTGGTGGAAGCTGGATGCGTCGAGTCGAGAACGAAGTGTAATGGCACTTATTGGGATAGGCCTATGAATATATCCAACAGAATACTGCTATACATCTTTATCTGAGTGTCCGTTATTTCGCGTAACAACAATTGTAATAATATGATTTGGTATAACATTGAACTGGCATAAAAAATAAAAAGGCATAACCTTTTATGTAGCGCAATAATGAATTCGTATAATTGAAATATGAATAATATTAACTATAGCTTTAATTGTTATACAATGATAATGATTCCACTGTTTATTATTATTTTATTTTATTTTTTCTCAAAAAAAAGGTTACATCACTAATTTCGCCAAACTATACGATAAAAATAAATAAATCATTTGCGGACCATTTTTCTGTCACTTTTGATTTTCTTCTAAAACTGCGAAGTAAATAATCAAGATGAATTACGTACTTACAAAGGATAAAACTAGTACTTAATACTTTTTGCTGGTTATCGCCATGACACTCAGAACAACTGGTTACAAAATGTCGATTTAATACATCGATCATTACTTGCTGGGCCCACGCGTGGCCTTGCCACTGGTCCTGATCGATATATTATGTCGTACTATGTGTATTTACACCCACTGTTCGGATTGCTAGAGAAGTGCCGAGTTTTGAAGATCGCCAAATTCGGCGTTCGTCTTAGGGAAACTTACATGAATTAACTGAGCTATCATTGAAAAATGAAAATATTTCAACTGGTTAAAGCCGGCTGGTTTTAATCCATGTTCCTTTTCCTTCCTAATATTATAAATATGAAGTTAACTCTATCCTGTCCAATGTCCATCCCTCTGTAACATGGGAAATATTATTGTCTATGTTTTAAAGAGTATTCATTTGGTATACTGAGAAGCAAAATGAAATTTTGTTATTTAAGCAACTCAGATTATGAGTGTTTGTATGTATGTATTTAATACTTTTGTACATAAAATACAAAATAATACAATAGAGATCAACAAAACAAAAAGAGTACAAAGGCGAACTTATCCCTAAAGAGAGAGAGGGGGGAGGGGGGTTGTCTTACTCAATACGTTGTTTTGTTAATTTAGGTCATAGCATATGTACGTTATCATTATGTAGATTTTACGAAATATAATCAAAACTATAACGAGATTAGTTTTATAAAAGATAAGATTAAATAAGAACAAGTAATTAACAGTGCAGTCATTTTAGTAAAAAGTATCGCTTTCATGAGTAATGCATCTAATAATTTATCAGTTTTGTAACATATATTTGTAAATTCATTTATAATCGATCAATCAAAATGGGGTAATAGATAACAACATTTAAAAGGATAATGCAACGGACAGTAAGACACGCTATATTTACATGTTTCAACGAGTTTTATTTGTGACAGTAGTTCTTCAAATATTTATTAACTAGCCATTACCCGCGACTCCGTCCGCGTAAAATTCGGTTACCGCCATCCCGCCGGAACTATGCAATTTTCCGGCATAAAAACTATCTATCTAGATCTAGATTTAGATGAAAAATTATTTAGATGTCGTCTAAACGACACGTGAAGAAGTAACAAACAAACAAACAGACTTTCAAACTTTCTTATTTATAATTTTAGCGGGATCCGTAATTATTTTTGAAAACAATTAAGTACTCAGCACAAATTGTATCGTAAAATGAATGATTAGAATTATAAATTACGTGAGTCGAATATGTCTCACGCGGAGGAACCATTGGTCTCGTCCTTGCTAAATTCGGCCAAAGTTGCACATCACTACGATTAAATCAAAATAAAGGATTAAGTTTTAATCCCGAAGAGTAAAAAACAGTTAATGCGCGTCCATTAATCATAATTATGAGTAAAAACGAAAGAACTAATAGATAAAGGTGTTAAAATTGTGTTTAAGTGTTTAGCGAAATAGTAAAAAAAACTTTACCTGCAACGTTGTAAATTGAATTTAATTAAATAACCCCTTTTTGCGACAAGCAATAATTCTACTAAAATTAAAAATGAGAAAGTTTGTAAGTATATACTTATTAGGAAAAAAAAAAGTTTTTCTCAGTGAGACATGTAAAAGTGTGTTTCCTGCGTATCTTTATCCGTTGCCTAGTGCCAATACTACAAGCTTTGCTTATATAGTTGACGACCAGATGGCCTAGTGGTTAGAGAACCTAACTACGAAGCTTGAGGTCCCGAGTTCGATTCCCCTGTCGGGGCAGATATTAGTATGAAAAATACGGATGTTTGTTCTCGGGTCTTGGGTGTTTAATATGTATTTAAGTATGTATCTATCTATATAATTATATTTATCCGTTGCTTAGTACCCATAACACAAGCTTTGCTAAGCTTAGGTACTTTGGGACTAGGTCAATTGGTGTGAATTGTCCCGTAATATATATATTTTTTTTTTTAGTTTGGGACTAGGTCAATTGGGGTCAATAATGTCCCATGATTGCCTGCTGTTGCCCGCGGCTTCGCTCACGTTCTAATTTTTCTAAATTTTCTCCCATAAAAACTATCTCGTGACAAAAACGAACGCAACAAAAAGATAATTAGTGAAATCGGTCCAGCCGTTCCCCAGTTTTGCTGAGCAACACATTTTACGATTTTTTTTCTATTTTGTTTTATTTAGGACTTTTACCCCTAAATTTCAGTCCTGGATTTGTCAATAGGCCGTATAGGCCGCGGCCTAGGGGCGGCAGATTTCAACGAGAAAATTATTTTAGAAAGTTACATAGGGCGACTGCTAAAGCTGCTGGAGCTGCTGGCTCATGCATACATGTTTATTTAACGTTTGGGCTCCACAGAAAACCAGCGTTACTGCACATAATGTGCGGCAACACATGCTGAGTGGAGACCCTTTTTGGTATCCTGCCGTGTCACCTAGTAACATAGTTTTAGTGCTAGTTCTAGTCTTAGTTTTAGGTGGTACATTTTGGAGCCAAAATAAACTTTTCTTTCTTTCTTTCTTTCTTTCTTTCTAAAGTTTGTGTTTATATCAAAAATACACGCGAAATTTATGTATTTTCTTAAAGAAGTCCAGTTTGAGGTCTTTTAGCCTCATAACCGCAGTGAACGTGTTAACCCTTTATACTAAACCCAGCGGCCTTGCGGCAAGGCTGCTCATATTTGTATCTTCTTAAAGAAGTCCAGTTTGAGGTCTTTTAGCCTCATAACCGCAGTGAACGTGTTAACCCTTTATACTAAACTAAACCCAGCGGCCTTGCGGCAAGGCTGCTCATATTTGTATCTTCTTAAAGAAGTCCAGTTTGAGGTCTTTTAGCCTCATAACCGCAGTGAACGTGTTAACCCTTTATACTAAACCCAGCGGCCTTGCGGCAAGGCTGCTCATATTTGTATCTTCTTAAAGAAGTCCAGTTTGAGGTCTTTTAGCCTCATAACCGCAGTGAACGTGTTAACCCTTTATACTAAACCCAGCGGCCTTGCGGCAAGGCTGCTCATATTTGTATCTTCTTAAAGAAGTTCCAGTTTGAGGTCTTTTAGCCTCATAACCGCAGTGAACGTGTTAACCCTTTATACTAAACCCAGCGGCCTTGCGGCAAGGCTGCTCATATTTGTATCTTCTTAAAGAAGTCCAGTTTGAGGTCTTTTAGCCTCATAACCGCAGTGAACGTGTTAACCCTTTATACTAAACCCAGCGGCCTTGCGGCAAGGCTGCTCATATTTGTATCTTCTTAAAGAAGTCCAGTTTGAGGTCTTTTAGCCTCATAACCGCAGTGAACGTGTTAACCCTTTATACTAAACCCAGCGGCCTTGCGGCAAGGCTGCTCATATTTGTATCTTCTTAAAGAAGTCCAGTTTGAGGTCTTTTAGCCTCATAACCGCAGTGAACGTGTTAACCCTTTATACTAAACCCAGCGGCCTTGCGGCAAGGCTGCTCATATTTGTATCTTCTTAAAGAAGTCCAGTTTGAGGTCTTTTAGCCTCATAACCGCAGTGAACGTGTTAACCCTTTATACTAAACCCAGCGGCCTTGCGGCAAGGCTGCTCATATTTGTATCTTCTTAAAGAAGTCCAGTTTGAGGTCTTTTAGCCTCATAACCGCAGTGAACGTGTTAACCCTTTATACTAAACCCAGCGGCCTTGCGGCAAGGCTGCTCATATTTGTATCTTCTTAAAGAAGTCCAGTTTGAGGTCTTTTAGCCTCATAACCGCAGTGAACGTGTTAACCCTTTATACTAAACCCCAGCGGCCTTGCGGCAAGGCTGCTCATATTTGTATCTTCTTAAAGAAGTCCAGTTTGAGGTCTTTTAGCCTCATAACCGCAGTGAACGTGTTAACCCTTTATACTAAACTAAACCCAGCGGCCTTGCGGCAAGGCTGCTCATATTTGTATCTTCTTAAAGAAGTCCAGTTTGAGGTCTTTTAGCCTCATAACCGCAGTGAACGTGTTAACCCTTTATACTAAACCCAGCGGCCTTGCGGCAAGGCTGCTCATATTTGGGCAGACAACTGACCGCCCTTACTCGGGTCACCTTGCCTCCTTAAAAGTCGACATTTTGTTATTGCATTTCTTTAGTGTCATAAAGTGCTTGAGATCCTCGTGAGGTCGTAATAAAAACATGGAGCAAACAAGACCTTCGTGAACTAAGGTCAGTTTTAGATTAAAATAACAAATCGCGTAAACTTGTAGAGTATCTAGATAGGAACCGAATCAAACTGAACGGTGGACGCACTGATTCCTGGAATGTGCTGTTTAAGTGAGAGTGAGATAGCGAAAAGAAATGGAATGGTTGTTGGAAACCATGCGTAAACCGTCAAATGCCTCACACACCACAGTGGCGCGTAACTAAGTACCTAATCGTGATTTGACAATTTAATTTAAATCACCAGTTTCGACCACTTTTTAACATAGGGGTACGTATTCAAAATTACCAAAAAAAGTCATTAGTCCCGCGACGGTAGACTAAAGTACTAGTTACTAGGTTTCAAGATAAACAATGTAAATACGTATTTAATTCGTTTCAGCTTAATAAATGCTTTTTAGAATATAAGACAATATTGGATGCCAATGTATCTGGCTAGACGTGTCATAGCACATTAGCACTATTTTATAAGACCATACGACAAATGATAAATTAAGATAAATGGTTTATTTTAATATGTAAGATAAAGTAACTTAAACACCTGTGAATGTTTATAAAACAATGCAAAATGTTGAGCAAAAATAAAATATGAATGTGTTAAATCGATTAAAACTTCTTCATGAATAAAATCGATTGTTAAAAGAAATCGAATCAGTAACGCATCAGGGCATCACTATTTTAATTAGTACTCGAGCTGTCAAAAGTTAAATAAACCACAAAACAACAAAATTATAGTTCCGGTAGGACGCGTCAGATTATTTAGCACAGTCCGCTGCGGCAGATGTTAATACAGGTGATTGTACGTACCTACTATATTTCCAGTGAGGAAACAGCAGAATCTGCCCTCATTGCTAACTCCAGCCTATCTCGGCCCCGAAACAGACGTTTCGCAAGCCATATTCAATTTTCCTGCGCGGAGAAAGCGCGACCTATGCTCCCGCGCAGTTTGTTACCTTATACGACCGGTTGTTCACGTAAACACGTGGATTGTCGAGCGATGACAATCGGGTACAGGCATTAGATTTTTAACTGGTACCTACCCGAAGGAGGGTTATAAGGTTATGGTATGTCTATTTGTTTGGTCATCTTTGTAGTCTCAAAGGGCTGAACGGTTTTTAACATACTCATACTGTAAGTACGGTTTTCATTCGATCTTTCAAACTGTCGGATTGACGTAAAATAAGGAATATAAAATTTCATTACTATCTATTTAAAAATATTTTTTTATTATGAAGGTATCAAATGAAAGCTAATAGTTAACTCGTTTCAAATAAAGCTACCGGTTTTTCAAGAGCATCAATGGAGCATTAAAGGTATGAAATAAAAAATACCTACTAAAATAAAAAAATAAAAACCCGACCACCTTAAACAAATTCGTTGAGTAACGTAAACTTAACGTAGCTCTTAAATTTAAGAAGAAGAACTTAAACTTCAGCAGTGGGCGGGACCCAGGAATTATCCAGCTGTTCACGATTTTTAGACTATTTAGTAGACTTGTTTTTTTTCCATGTTAAATAATAAATCCAGTTCGGGCCTGCCGTTAACTTTAACTCATCCTCCCATCTTGGAGGACTCATTTACACCGGAGGAAGGTAGCCAGGGATAGAAAACAGTGGACAATGTAAGAGGAGGCCTTTGTCAAGCGGCACACTGAGCTTAGAAATATTCTATAACAATACAACGGAGTAGGATGAGCTCAGGATAAAAAGGCTAAATAGATAGAAATAGATAGAAATAATAAATATCACTGGACAATTCACACCATTTGACTCCCAAAGTAAGGTTCGCAAAGCTTGTGTATGGGTACTAAGCAAAAATATAATAAAAAAAAATAGATACATACTTAAATACATATTAAACGTCCAAGACCCGAGAACAAACATTCGTATTTTTCATACAAATATCTGCCCCGACACGGGAATCGAACCCGGGACCTCAAGCTTCGTAGTCAGTTTTTTTTTTATTTCGTTGTCAAAAAATCTCTATTTTCGTTTTTAACACGTCGTTATAACACGTCGCTCTGCTGAATCGCACCTTAACTAAATGGAACATGATACAGCAGTATACAAGATACTACTCCAGTTTTTGCGTTAACAGGCCGCTTCCTTAGTGCGATGAACGTCAGTTCGTCTGTCCGTCTGTCTGTGGTTGATGGAAATTAATATGTCTCGCTCATTGAACCGAGTTAGTGAGTGGGGTTCGTTACTTTGTTTTGATTTTATTTCTTACTGGAGTATCTGCCCGGAGTTGGTAGTTGGCAATAGAGAGCGCTGCTGCCCATTCTTACATCAGGCCTCCGTGCTATTCTAAAACCAGGCACGGCCAATGGAAAAAAATAAAACTGAAATTTAGCTGTCTGTCAGCAACCGTATTTTTTGAGCTTAAATAGAAAGTGAGTTTGATTTTGAGTTTTAGTGGTGGATACATATAAAGTTAGCCTTTGAGTGTACGGAACCTTCGGTTCCCGAGTCCACACGCACTTGGACGCTGTTTTTATTTCAACATATATTTTCATAACGATCGATATCTCTCAGATGATAAACATAAATCTTATTTAGTATTGTATCTAACGGAACCAGTTAAGGCATTATGATATATTGAACTTGTTTTATTTATTATCGTTTTAGCACCTATCGGATTACCGCTTGTATACTGACACACAAATACGTCATACCGAGAATGATAAAAAATATGACTGCGCAGAACAAAAAATATACACGGACTGAAACATAAAACCTTTTGCTTTAGCCTTCCTCATGAATAGCGACTAGCCCGCAGCTTTGGCTGCGACCCGTGGTAGCTTTGTATATAATTTGATAACGTAGCGTTCCATCTGCTATCATAAACAGCAGATTTAGACTTTAAGAAATCATTTTAAAGTAACTATTTCAAAGGACATGTTCACGAATGGTATTTTATTTACGAGACTTGAAATTTTTAAATCTGGCTGACATATAGGTATTCTTGCTGGTCACAGAGATACATTAAAAAGGATTTTTTGGGATCTAGCTATACATACACGCATGTCTCTACCCTCTGGACAAATATGAGTAGAATAATGTTGATTAGGGTATTTGTAACCTCACACAAAGCCTCATACAAAACAATTTACGATTTAAAAGTTTGGAACGTATATTAATTTTATTTTGAACTTTGAACATCTCTTTTTTATTTATCTAATCAAAATTAGTACAATATTAGAACATTCCTGAGAAGGAATCCTATTCGGGATTTTGGTCATTGTCCAGGGAGACGCATTGCATTGATATAGTGTTATTAATGTATGGATTAAATCATAATTCGTAACCATGGCAACGCAAGTAGGTTAGCTGTCATGCTGTCATATCAATGCGCGTGCGCTTGCATAACAACCGGTTTGGTTTCAAGGTCTGTGTCGCGCGGAAGCGGCAGTCAGGTTGAAAAGAGAAGTTTTGTATTAAAAAAAAATTTGCGTGTTGTATTATCTTTTGGCCCTTCGAACGGACTAAGAGCTAAAAATAAAATGTCTCTTCTTTGGGTTCCGGAGCCAAAATGGCAAAAAAGGAACCCTTATAGTTTCGCCATGTCTGTCTGTCTGTCTGTCCGTCCATCCGCGGCTTTGCTCAGCGACTATCAATGCTAGAAAGCTGTAATTTTGCACGAATATATATGTAAACTATGCCGACAAAATGGTAGAATAAAAAATTCAAAAACAATTTTTTTTATGGTACCTCCCATAGACGTAAAGTGGGGGGTATTTTTTTTTCTCATCCAACCCTATAGTGTGGGGTATAGTTAGATAGGTCTTTTAAAACCATTAGGGGTTAGTTAAGACAATTTTACGATTCAGTGACTTGTTTGTGAAATATTCAACTGTAAAGTACAAATTTTCATGAAAATCGAGCGTCTCCCCCCGTCTAAAATCTAACCCGATAGGAAAAATTTGAAAAAATCAGGATGGTAGTAAGTATATCAAACTTTCAAGGAAAACTATAACGGCTAAGTTTACTTGAGAATTATTAGTAGTTTAACAGTAAATAGCAGCCTAAGGTATAAAACATACCTAAACTTGGAAGATTCCGTATAAAACACGAAATCCTTCGAAAAATATTACTTCATTTTTTTGTAATGGCTACGGAACTATATTTTGGGCGTGTCCGACACGCTCTTGGCCGGTTTTTTCCAATTGGCTGCACTACCATTATGTGGGAGTGAGGGTGCGTTTGTGAACGAATGTTTGATGTAAACGAGCGGATCGAATGATCGAAGACTTATGTGGAGTGAACGGGACGAGTGAGTGAGTAAGAGAGGTTGAGTTATGATCAGGTAAGCCTAGGTGCTACAGATGTTTTCTGTTCTTTACTATCAACATGTTCTATATTTAATTCAGTACTTAAACCTTTTTTTTACTTTCATTCGAAAAAGTTTTCCTGTTGATAACTCGTTCATCAAAAGCTTGGCATGACTATCCGCTGAAATAAACATCTCGGGTATAAGCACGTTTTGTGCACTCGTTGCACAATCTACTATTTTGTGCTTCTTGACTACTTTTATCCCAGAAAAATCAATTTCCGTGAGACAGGCATAACGTAAAGGTCCGAGTGCTCGACACGCTAATGGCCAATAAACGACACCCTGTTTCATCTCTATTGCTAGCGACATAAGATTAAAGATGACAACTACTGGGACAGCGACGAGCACTGGTACGTTGTCCTTACTCTAAGTTACAGGTAATAGTTGCATTTACAAATGGGATGTCCTCCATATTTCATAAAACCGATGAGTCACCAGCTCATACCAACTACGTATTAGTGTGCATGTCACTACTTACACAATACCGACTAAACTGCCTGCCTGGCTGCCTGTAGATGGTCACAACGCCGCATTGTCTTATACACCCGTGTATGAACTAACACCAAGGGCTGGCAGTTATATTTTGTTTCATAAATGAGTAATTAAATGAAACAAAAATTTACAGTCGTAGAACCTTTTAATAATCATCATCATCATCATCACCAGCCCGAAGACGTCCACTGCTGGACAAAGGCCTCCCCCTTAGAACGCCACAATGAACGACAACTCGCCACTTGCATCCACCGGTTTCCCGCTACTCTCACGATGTCGTCAGTCCACCTGGTGGGAGGCCTGCCAACGCTTCGTCTTCCGGTTCGTGGTCGCCACTCGAGGACTTTTCTCCCCCAACGGTTATCTGTTCTTCGAGCGATGTGGCCTGCCCATTGCCACTTCAATTTGCATATTTTTCCAGCTATGTCAGTGACTTTAGTTCTTCGACGAATTTCCGTATTCCGGATTCTATCGCGCAAAGAAACTCCAAGCATAGCTCTCTCCATAGCTCGTTGCGTGACTTTGAGCCTTTGAGCTTTTAATAATCAATTTTGCGATATTTCTTTGGCAAATGTGTGTAATTTCAGTAGATATAGTAGCACAAAGGTTCCGCCCGGGTACGTGGTTCAGTTTCCTCGACTGTAGCCATCTTACTTACAAAACTATGAATTGATCTTCGAACCTTCAGAATTAAACTGGCCTAACTAATTCGACATCATTTCGTCTTTAAACTTAAAGTAGTTGTTTTGGCACAAAGTTAATTATTGAAAAGAATATATATGGAACTGGACTTGCAGATTCGCACACGTAATACGTGACAACTCCTGATTTTGCCATATCTTAGTATTATTATGAAAACATAAATAAAAAGATAGTGTTTAGCGAAGAGAAAATTTAAATCGGTTGAAAATTGGATTTATAGTGATTTTTTGAAAAATCTATATACCTGTCTCTTTCTCAAACGCTTTTCTCTATGCAGCAAGTATGGCGGTACTGGCGTGTGACGTCACATGCCAGTATGTCTTTCTCTGTCTAATTTTGAATTTCAAACCTTTATAACTTTGTTATTTGTAAAGGTAGCTTAAAAATGGTTTTTCTATTCGATAACAGGCATTGTGTAGTTTTAATTTATAAAACATATACAAAATACACAAATACCGTATTCATAGATCTGGCAGTTGAATTAAAATCTTGGGAATTTAAAGAAAGAAAGAATAATTTAATTTGCTCGAATACGGTTACAGTTTACAGATTTTATAAATTATATTAGGCCATGCGTACTCAACCTGCAAGCAGGTGTGCAAATTATCAAGTACCTCTAATATCAATGTCCATTTTTTAAACATTCAAAAACGAAATAATAATAAAATAAATCATTATTGTTTAATAATACCTACTATTTATGTGTACTATTTATGTTTATAAAGAATAGCTACTATTAAATTAAAAAATATTATTATTAAACATTCATTATTAATTTGTCATAGGTATATATCACTAATACTGTAAAAGCAATTTTAATAAATCCATTTCACTAATTTATTTTTAAAAGATTGCTTATTTTCCAGTTTAATTTCGTCAGGTAACATATTATATAGGCGCCGCACACAAAATAAGAAATAAATAAATAAAACTATTTATTGTTTTGGGCAACATGGCAACCGCATACAATTATGCCACTAATATAATGTTAGTCAAAAGGTGACAAGCCGCAGCCCTGCTGCCGGAAGCCTCCAGTGCGCAGCCGGACGCGCATTGTGCGCGGTTGATGACATTAACGTGCGCGCACGCACAATTGACACCCGATTCAATTTGGGCTCGCTGGCACTTAGGGTATCGTTGAACTATCGATAACACTAATAATTATACTTTTTTTTTTATTCGACTGGATGGCAAACGAGCAAGTAGGTCTCCTGATGGTAAGAGATCACCACCACCCATAAAAATCTGCAACACCAGGGGTATTGCAGATGCTTGAGGCCTAAGATGGGATACTTCAAGTGCCAGTAATTTCACCGGTTGTCTTACTCTCCACGCCGAAACACAACAGTGCAAGCACTGCTGCTTCACGGCAGGATTAGCGAGCAAGATGGTGGTAGCAATCCGGGCGGACCTTGCACAAGGTCCTACCACCTGCAAAAACATTAATTAAATAATTCAAACCTGAAGGTCGTGTGTTTAGAGTCGAGAATAGAATCGATTAAACTAGGTATACCTACTAGCCGTTTGCCCGCGACTCCGTCTACGTATAATTCGTTTATCGCCATCCGCGGGAATCATACAATTTTTCGGGATAAAAACTAGGCTAATGTCCTTCCCCGGGACTCAAACAATCTGTATAGCGAATTTCATCTAAATCGGTTCTGTGGTTTAGACACGGTTTAGACTTCAAGAGCTAACAAACAAACAGACTTAGTTACTAACTTTCGCATTTATAATTTTAGTGCTATTTTAAATCAGATTTACCCCGTTTTGAAATCCCTATTTTATTGTGCCCAGTATAAAAGTTTAGATTTTTAGTGAACATGTATCGCAACTGTTTACGCCCTCCTCAGGAAATTATAGAGCAGTTCTAATAAAAATACATACGAATACATGCATTTATAAAAGTCTTAGGTTAGTTATATTACTTAAATATCTATGTTAGTATTGTATTTATATTTTTAAGTGAAGTGTTTTAAGCGAAAAGGCGAATACCTACTTACAAACGTTAAGGTGATACTTAGTAAAGATTATTAACAATTAATTCAAGTACCAATTAAGTACTTACAAATCTTACAACCTATCACCGCAGATACCTGCGGTTATGTTACGGATAAAACATCGGCCAATTTAAGCTTTTAGCGTGGTTGCATATCGTCACTACTTTTAAAAAACTCGTATTCCAAAATGGATAATTTTTCTGAGTGCACTTTATGACCATGGATGATTTTTCTGAGTGCACTTTATGACCATTAGGTCAAGGTTCAATTTTGTTGGCGTATTGATTTGAGATACGAGATTTTTTCAAAGTAGTGACGATATTAATGTTATACTGGCCGTTTTCTGTCAGTTTAATTTTCTCCTGAAAACGGCGAAGTGCAACTGGCATGTTCAAATTACTAGTCTAGACTTAAAAATCAAGTAGAATCACTTACTTAGCCAAATATACGAATAGTTTTTGAAATAACTAAATAAGGTGTCTTATAATTAATCTTGTAATTGTCTTTAAAAGAATCGCTGAAATTTACACATACCCACTGACCAGTTTTTAATTTTAAAAAATACATTTTATAAATACGGAACTGTAAAAACGAATTGTCCTGTGTCGCCGCGTCAAGGAAGCGGCAAAGGCAGACAGACGTACGTATAAGGCGCTAACATGTCAGTTAAAACCTGCAATAATGTGCAAAATGCGTAGATTTACCATATATGTCGAACCAGTAAATAACAACTATATTTATTTCCATAAAAGTGACATTTCAGCTGAACGGGATATAGTAAGTATAATGACGAAAACATTTTTTTAGTTTCTACGTTTCTACTACTCCCTAAGTGGTTTTTTTATAAGCAGTTTTTGTTTAACGAAATTTATAACTTAACTATGAAGTTCTCATAATAGAAATGTTAAAAGCTGGGTAGTAAAACTCGATAAAAAACATACTTTTTTAATAGGTATATAAATTGTGCACGAAATTTAATAGAATCATATCCATGTAATACTTTCGTCGAAAATTGCTACCGATTGCCGACCACTAGTTATTACATACATGTATAGAGTTGTTTTCGTTAGATTATTAGTATTAACATTTATGACACTTACGATTATCTGTCGCAGAATATCATCACAGGGAATCTGAAACAAAAAATACATATATAGACACGTTAATTGGAGATTGGAACAAGCTGCGGGCCCTGTGCTGAGCAATACTTGTTATAAACAAACTTGTTTTACTTGACTTGAAAACATTTATTGTAGATACAAACGTTAAAAAAAATACAACTAAGTTGTAGTTTTATGTTTATACCTCTATCTGTAGTCACGATTGTAGTTCGTTCTATAGAAAAAATCACAAAGTTGTCTCTAAAAGACAAAATAAACCCGGGTGTATAAGACATGTGCTGTTGTGACCATCTAGACTGATGACTAGATGATCTTTGAGAATAAACTTTTTAGTTTTTTGTGAGAAGTATACAGGGTGGCTCATTTAGATCAGTCAGTATGGGAAAGTCTGAAACTATAAGACATAGGATGATCTGTTCTTAGCAACCATGTCATCGATTTTAGTAACAACAACTGCATTCATACATTTTAAAAAAAAACTTTTACTCGGTTCAGGAATCGAACCCGGTAGTTTTGAAATATAAAATATCGGATATCGGTAGTGTAGGTCATAAGCAATCAATGTTACTATGCAACATGGTATTTAGAATAAATAAAATGCATTGTATTTTATACTTTTTAATGATGTAAGTTTTATGTTTAAAACGTCCGGGTTCGATTCCCGAGCCGAATACAAGTTTTTTTTTATGATTTTTTTAAAGATCATATTGTATTCTTATAAATAAATGCTTTTGAATTTGAATTTTAAATGTACGAATGCAGTTTTTCTTGAATGTTATTAAAATCGATGACGGTTCGTAAGAACAGAAAAAAAATTATTGCAACATCTTAACTTATTCTCACAATTTTAGAAAGTTTAAAAACTACACACAATAAAAAAATAAAAGCACAAAAAATACAAATTAAAACAAAAAAATACAAATTAAAACAAAACAATAACTGGCTTATGTAGGCAATGGGTGCCAGTCTCAGTTTTTGCTAGATTGGTGGTATATACCCGCGCTGATTTTCAGACTGGTCGTCGTAGGTCGTAACAGATCTTCGTATGTTTTATAGTTTCAGACTTTCCCATACTGACCGATCTAGATGAGCCACCCTGTATATAGTTATTACATTTTAGTAAGTTTTGTCGGAAACCCTTACGTGCTAAAAATAGCTTAACCGCGCTACTTATACGGCAGCGCGATCAAAAGCGCCGCCTGCGCCGCCCCGCGTAGTTGACTCTGATAGGCTTGTAGGGCAGTGAGATACTAGCTTTAAACATTTTAAGCTTTAATTTAACTTGCAATGTTTGTATGTCTGTCGGGAAGAAAATTAAGGTCAAAGCAAGTCTAATTTGAGTGTCTATCTTATTTCTTACTAGCTTTTGCCTGCGACTTCCTTTGCCAACTGCCATCGCAAGCCTGTAGGAATCATCAAATTTTTCGGGACAAAACTAGCATACATATATGACGTGTTGTATCAGATGCGAAAGTAAGTCTGTCTGTTAACTTTTCACGCGTGGACCGCAGAACGGATTTTAATATACCATGAGCTTTACGGTGAAGGAAAACGTTGTTAGGAAACCCGCACAAATTGTGAAGTAATGTTGTATGTGAAGTTCCCAATTCGCACTCCTAATTTGCACTGGGTACGCGTGGGAACAATGGACCAAACTCTCTCAATCTGAGAGGAGGCCTGTGACCTGCGGTGGGATGTTTCATAGGCCAAGATATGTGTAAAAATAAATTTATTGTTATTTAGGTATCTCTTAAAAACATTATGTTAAACTGACTACTAATAACTATTATTTTGCAACCAGCTAAGTATTATAGTTATCTCCTTAACTGCAGTGCAGTGTTTACAAAACTTCTATAATTTGCTTTGGATTGCCGTATCACAATCTGTATGGGAAAGTCGCATTTTCACTGTACGACACGATTCCTTTTATTGCGAATATATGATGAGATTAGAAATTATGGAACTGATAGCTTCCATATACCTACTTGCGTTAGAATGGCTATCTATAAAATGCAATATCTTTGTTTATTTATTTTTGTCCACAATATTTTTTTAAGGTTGACAATAGGAACATTGTCATCAAAACTATATATCCGTACTAAATTTTAAGTCAATCCGATCATTAAATGAATGAAATTCGGTTAGTAAGATTTGACCTAAACAATCATTCAAGCTGTACATTTAAATAAATAACTTCTTTACTGAAAAGTTAACAAAATATAAATAACAAGGTAGACGGCATGGAAAGGTTTAATTGGTAAGTACTCTTATCGGCTGTAAGCGATTTCTTCCACACAAAAATTTAGAGGCACACAAGAATTTAACAAAATATATACGAACACAGCATAAACACTAACCCCCTTATTCATAAACGACAATCAAACCTATTTTAGTTAAAATGCCGCTAAAATTCTTTTGTCCTTATCTGTCACTTCGACATTTGTATTTGTTAGAAAGGGACAAAGCATTTGTTAGTTAACATAGGCTTGTTAAGTTTTATGAATAAGGGGTTAGAAACTAACAATGTTTTCAGATTGTTTTTGGAAATTTTTGTATTTTTATTTCAATTCCAAATTTTTACTTTTCATCCCGTAAAACCGAATTGAAAATACAACTGAAATATAGATGCACAGAAAAACAGAAAAATAAGACCATCACTGGGAATCGAACCCAGGCTAGCGTCGCTGCTTAAGTGACTAAGTAAGAAACACAAGCTGAGATGCACCTCATGCATAGGGAAATTTGTGTCGGTACCGTTGACCATCAGTGGTGTAGCGGTATAGCACGCGGTACGGATTACCGAGGACCTGGGTTCGATTCCCAGTGATGGTCTTATTTTTCTGTTTTTTCTGTGCATCTATATTTCAGTTTGTATTTTCAACAATGTTTTCACTTTTTAAATTCGATTTAATGTTATCTAAATTTTTTTTTCGTGTCATGGCGTATCTAGTTTCATTGGTAGTTTTAGTGTTCTACTCTTATTACACCACCACTTACCACCTCTTTTTATTTCCATTTGCTTTATCTATTTATACGACACGACTACGACACGACAGTCGTCGCCTCTAAAAGCACCGGCGCGTTATCCGCGTATCTGTCTAGATTACCGTCATTACACGGTAACTAATTGTCGGTAGTTGTATAACGTTGACCTATAAACACACAAACTATATGTCGCTAGAGTTCCGAATCAATCGTAGTTATTTTTTGTAACTTGACTTGTTTTGCAGATGGTAGGACCTTGTGCAAAGTCCGCCCGGATTGCTACCACCATCTTGCTCGCTAATCCTGCCGTGAAGCGTGCTTGCACAGTTGTGTTTCGGCATGGAGAGTAAGACAGCCGGTGAAATTACTTGCACTTGAAGTATCCCATCTTAGACCTCTAGGTTGGCAACGCATCTGCAATACCCCTGGTGTTGCAGATGTTTATGGGCGGTGGTGATCTCTTACCATCAGGAGACCCAGTTGCTCGTTTGCCATCCAGTCAGATAAAAAAATAAATTGTAACTGACTTTAGGCTATATTAGGATTAATTCTAGAAGATTCAAAAAAATTAAAACCTGCAAAATTCAACGAAATATTAAAAGCGGTTTCCGAGATCCCGCCATAAAGAATTAAACAAGAACTGCTGGCTTGTTTCCCACGACTCCGTCCACGAAAAATGTGATTAAGTAACGCTATCCCGCAGGAACTTTGCAGTTTTTCGTGATAAAAACTATACTATGTCCTTCCCAAGGTCTCAAACTATCTTCATACGAAATTTCATTTAAATCGGTTCAGCAGTTTAAGCGTGAAGTGATGACAGACTTACATTTACTATTTACTTACTAGCTTTTGCCCGCAACATCTGTGAAGAATTTGTTTACCGCTGCCCCACGGGAACTTTACAATATTCCGGGATAAAGACTTTCCTATGTTCATCCCGGTGTTTTGAAATGTCTCAGTAACAAATTTAATTTAGATGTGAAAAGGTAACAGACGGACCGAGGAGTTAGGTATATATTTGCATTAATATATTTATACTCGTGTTAACCCGCAGTTTCACACACGTAAATCATTAGATCCAGCAGCTGATTGAAATTTTTTTGAATTTTAGAAAAATTCTCGTGGGAATTTCCGAAAATTAAATCTTAGTTTTCATTGACGTTACATTAAAAACAATCATGTCAAATTTCATAACTCTAAGCCCAGCGGTTGTTGTTTCGAGATTTTATCCCTATCCCCTGGAAATATCGGAATAACAAGTAGCCTATGTTTTATTCCAGATGTCCAGAGCTATCTACTGTGGGGACTGTAACTTGGTGAGAGCTTAGGTACTGGGATCAACGCGCGTGACTTTAAACTGTTATGAAAAATAAATAACTTCTTCAATCATTAATTAATTATATTTTATTTTAGAACTTGGTAGTACTTATAAATAGATTTACATAAAATGGCACCAGCCGCTTAGGCTATCGGGAGCAATCTGCTCTCCGGCATGTAATACCCGCTGTCAATCTAACTGCCAGGTGGTCAGTTTACACCTGCCAGCGGTATACAGCCTAGTTCCTACACTACATACCAAATTTCATCAAAATCCATCCAGCCGTTTTAGCGTGAAGGAGTACTTAACAAACATACTCACTCACAAACTTTTGCATTTCTAATATAAGTAGGATATTATTTGCATTTATTTATATAGTTTGTATTAGATGTAGGGTACTATATGACAAAACTGAGTTCTAATTCTACATGAATAAGAGTGGGCCTAGCACTGAGCATGTGCCGAAGTGGGTCAAAACCGTCGTCACGGCCGTCCGCTCGCTTGTTTACTCGTGCTAGGTAGCTTGTTCAAATATTGCAAACTGTTTAATTATTAGCTCAATGATTTAGCTAATTTGGTGTCGGAAGTATTTTTTTTGTAGTAAAGACAAAAGAAAGAATGCAAAAGTTAATAGGTATTTATAACAACAATAACCTCTAAACAGGGTAAAACTACAATCGTAACATACATGGATGCTGTAAAACGGTGTTATTATCAGTTAAATCAGACTATTGTCAAGAAGACATTCATGTCTAAGGCGTAATAAAAAATCAATAAAAAATTGGGTAATGTACTTGTGATGCAAGTTATTAAATAATTAAATGTAGATATATTTTTTATAATTGTGTTTCTTGACGTCTTGGTGCGCATCTACTCTCATAATTTGTTTATTTGTAACAAAATAACATGATACTAAGTACTACTTTTAAATTAAAACTATGTACATAAAAATATATTAGACTTAAAAAAGTTACCTACATAAATTAAAAATAACAATGGGTGGGGGTAATTAGTAACTGCCATCTCATTGTAGAGTACATTTTAGGTCGTCATGTCATTTAACTCGCTTACCTGCCACCAAGCAGCAGTGCTTCTCAACCGCTTGTATCTCAGCCGCTAGAGTCATCAAATTTGGCACGAGTTTTCTTTCTGCTCCGTAAATGACGACCATACGTTGTAGTTTTTGGGGATTCCAATGAGAATTTAATGAAATCTCGGAATTAAACTTAAATTGAACTTTTGCCCTCTATTTTATACGTACAAAACTGATAAACTGCCCGACCTAAAGTTCACACAAACAAAGCCGCGAGTAAATGATAGTTATAGTTATAAAATTCCTTAAATTAGTGTAAACAATCCTTGGATTAGGCTTATCACAATCCCGGTTGCATCACAGGAGGGGTCGTTGTCCTCCTTATCAGAGCTGATAAAGATTTTACATGTGCCCATTCATAACACGTTTTATTTTATTCATAAGTGTAAGTACCTATTTCCAAAATTACACGGTAATCCTATTAATATTATAAATCCGAAAGTGTATGAGAGATAACTTTTGAATTTTTCGGAATTTATGCCACGATAGTTACAGTGAAGGAAACATATTATTTGATTAGATGAAAGTAAGACTAAAATATTTGTAGAGGTCGTACCGAAGTGTTAAATTGTAAATAACTAACTTCTCCGTTATTACTGTGAGGTTTGGTATAAAGCTTTGTAGGTGTAGAACGCTGGGGTCCTAGCCTAGGTTAGCTTTCAAGTGACTTGTACTTAAGTACAAATTACTAAATAAGAGTGGTGACATCGTGTACTGGCATTAGTGACAACCGGACGACGCAATTATTAACTACATTTCTCTTATTATAATGTAGGCACAAATAGCCTACTAAGAAATTCTTTTACCAGCCTATGCTTCAATGTCGCTTGGACGTTCGGCTTAAAGCATTACATGTTTATATGTATAAATCTTTATTGTACATAAAACATGTAATTAACAGATTACTCTTTTAATGTTTCGTGACGTCTCTTGTTTGATAGCAAAGACGTTCGTCAAATTCCTGTTTCGTCAAAATCTTGTTTGTTTGTGTACATAAAACATGTAATTAACAGATTACTCTTTTAATGTTTCGTGACGTCTCTTGTTTGATAGCAAAGACGTTCGTCAAATTCCTGTTTCGTCAAATTCTTGTTTTGTCAAATTCTTGTTTCGTCAAATTCCTGTTTCGTCAAATTCTTGTTTCGTCATATAGTTTATATTGTATTGTCTATCATTCAAAGGTTTAGGCTACTAGATCAGAGCGAGGCAGCAGCTAGAGCTGAGTTGCAGAAACGCGGAGCTTGATAGTGGAGCGGAGCGAGAAAGTACTACGGAGCGGAGTTGCGAACTGTTTTTTCATTCCCACTTCCCTGCTTCCTCGCTCGCGTTCGTGTCTCCGCCCCGTTTCCTCGCTCCGTTTTCTGGTTTTACATGAATTTTAAAACTAGTTACCAACTCCCTGTCTACTGAAGAAGATTTCATAAAAAGTGTTGGTGGATTTTTATCTAGTGGACATGCAGCCTACAGGATGCAATCCCTTTATAGGATAAGTTCGCCTTTATTCTCTCAATGTATCCTGTGATTTGCATGTGTTTTATGTATAATAAAAGTTATACAACACAATACAAACACTCGTTTCTCCAAAAACATGCAAAATGAAGGTTGAATGTTACCTGTATTTACTTTATCTACCAATTACTAGTAAAAGAAGGATACACGCAACAGTATATTAACATAAGACAGCTGCGCACTAGGTCATAGTTTCACTGGTGTAGGCGTGCTGTGACCAATGTCACACTCAACATGTACATATATTTGGAGCACCATTACATGTACCTATGTAAAATGAGCGCTGTTTAGCTTATTAGAAAAAACAACAAATTAGTTGAATTTCACTTATAACAACTTATATTTATGTTGCAAATGCAAACTTTGCTACTCGTTTTATTCATCTTTCTAACTAATCAAATTCAACCAAAGACTACTGAAAATCAATTATTAACAAAATTAATTAAAATTTACCTCTAATAGTTATTTTTACAATTTATTAATGATCTGATCAGTATTTAACCCTAAACTTGGCAAGGTGAGACAACTGTACTGAATTCAAGCCTCGTTGGTAGAGCTAACAAAATTAACTAAAAAAATATACAAAAAGATGATCTAAAATTATGTATCTCATAAGAAAAACAATAAATATCAGTATTTTGTGTTTATATTTTACATTTTTGTACTGATTTGTGGTGTGCAATAAAGAAATATTTGTATTGTATTGTATTTAATATTTTAATCAGTACTTATTATAGCTACTAAAGCCATAAAAATAACTTAATTTTAGAAAATAAGACGTTGGAAGCCAATATCTTGGCTAGACATGCCACCGTTCATTAGCACTATTTTATAACAGATATAAGTGCAAATTTTACCGGTGGGATCTTAAACTATCCTACTTATATTATTAATGCAAAAGTTTGTGAATGTGAAGATGTGTGTGCATGTTTGTTACGAGTACTCCCTTCCAGCGAAAACGACTGGACGTACCTATTTGGATGAAATTTAGTAATTATGTTGTAGAACGTCCTACCTAAATGACACATTGCATACTTTTTATTCCAGTATTTCCACGTAATAAGGGTAAGTTTTGGGGATTCCCACGGGAATTTTCACGATATCCGTCCGGAATCCGTTATTAGTTCCTTGCTGTAAATATAAGGCATCCTTGTGTAGTCTGCATGTTACTTCAGATTGTTCGTTGTGTATGATAAATAAATGTTAGTTTTAGGTTACCATTAATTACTGTTACATTGCCACATCTTCCAATAAGTCTTAGTGGCAATTGTTTTAGGATGTAGGCTATACTTATCGCGTGCTTATCGCATTATTTAAATTTACTCTTGCTATTAATTGTGTCTGTATCTGTTTTTTCCCCAATAAAGACAAAAAAAAAACAATTCGGCTGGGGTTTACGTGCAAAACCGCGGGTACAGGCTAGTTAAGTTAAAAGAAATGCTTGTTTAGCTTAGTCGACAAACACGGAAGACATCCTTGGCTGTGTTTGCCGGCGACCCCCAAAATGCGAGGTCAATGCGCACGCGCATTGCTAGGCATTAACATATGTTTTGCGCACTAATCTTCTTACTTTAGGTGTCAAGTTACCCTTTTTTTTTAAATGCCACTAATATAATGCAATAAACTCTGTCTGTTAATTTAAATTTTAGGTTTGAGACCCTGGGAAGGATAATAGAATAATTTGTATCCCGGAAAATTGTAGTTCCTGCGCATGATAAACGAATTCTAAGAATAGGATAGAATAGAATATACCTTGTTGCACATATGTAGGTTAAAAAGATCTTAAGAAATGCTGATTTTGTCATAATATTAATTAATTACTATTAATCTAATTTAAAAAAATATGGGTCCATTCGACTCTCATAACTGTCGCAATTAGTAATGTAATAATTTTCATAACTCTTTTTTTTAATTCATTAATTGTTCAGAGTTGTTATAAAAAAAAACCTAATGTAACCATTTAATACTACAAGAATTATGGTTTCCACGGGAAAAAATATGACAAACATTAATTATGACTTGCGAAAATTATGAGAGATAATTAAATTGTCGGTTTAAGAGTAGATGTTAACAAGGGAAAGGGTTACGAAAACCGGCCAAGAGCATGTCGGACCGTGTTCAGTGTAGGGTTCCGTAGGCGTTACAAAAAATACGTAGCGTTTTAGAGTGTATCTCCATACCATACGTACTTTTGTTGAGAAGCACAATGTTTCTCGGTCAGTTTTCAATGTGTTTTAGTTTCGATATAATTTAGAAAAAATATATAATTTGGGTAACACGACTTCGTGTGTAACTTTAATCTTTAATTAAATCATTAACGCATTGCTTCTCTACATCGTCTAAATATAGAGCAGTAAACGCTGTAGTAAAAAGTCAATATTAACACGACGCCTGCTACTTAGCACCTCTATGAAAGAACCTTTGTCTATCAACCCGTTGAATAGCGGTATTTTTACCTTATATTATGGAGTGTTGAGGGAAAGAGAGAGAACTGCTATAGCACAGTAGTTTGATTCGATCAATGGCCTCATAAGCAGAGACTCACACCTCTGAGTTTTTCAAAATTTATGCGCGTTACATGTAAATTATCACTAGTGTATTATCACATCCACACACACATCCGCGAGGCAGCTCGGGGTCGGTTGAAGGGAGCCGTGGTTTTTATCCGCCCGCTCGAGCCTAATAGAGCCGACAATTTTGGCTCTTTTGGACTCCAAGTGCCGGCTAAGCACCAGCCGCAGGTCAACTACGTAACTCGAAGTTCGTGTCGTGCGGTCTAGTATCCATAGTACAAGCTTTGCTTAGTTTCGGACTAGTTCAATTGTTTTTAAGTGTCCCATGATATTTATTTTATTTAGTTATTTACTTTATATTCAAAGGAGCCTTCGGTGCGCAAGTCTCACTCGCACTTGGGCAATTATTAATCTTTTCAAAGATTATAATAAATTACTATACCAACCAACCATCCCAGCCTATATACGTCCCACTGCTGGGCACAGGCCTCCTCTTAGAACAAGGGCTTGGGCCGTAGTTCCCACGCGGACCCAGTGCGGATTGGGAACTTCACACGCACCATTGAATTGCTTCGCAGGTTTTTGCAGGTTTCCTCACGATGTTTTCCTGGGCTCGGAGTTTCACTGAAAGATAGAATCTGCAACGAGGCTAACCGACACAGAACTAAGGTCATCGACATAGCTCAAGGAATGAGCAAGTGGCAGTGGGCTGGTCATAATCTGTCGCAGAACCGACAACCGCTGGAGTAAACGTGTTCTTGAGTGGAGACCGCGTCTCGGCAAACTTAGAGTAGGACGCCCTCCGGCAGGTGGAGTGACGATCTGCGAAAGGCTGCTGGTAAAAGCTGGATGCGTTCTGGTTAAGCGGAAGACAGGGCGCAATGACGCTCATTGGGGAAGGCCTACGTCCAGCAGTGGACTGCTATAGGCTGATGATGATAATGATTCCTCTTATTAATTTGTCATTATATCTGTCTATATCGAAAATACAAACTGAGACATGGATGCACAGAAAAACCAGAAAAAGAGACCATCACTGGGAATCGAACCCAGGTCCTCCAGCAATCCGTGCTGCGTGCTATAACCCCTACACCGCACTGCTGGACAGGAATCTAGACACGAATTTTTCCTATCCATACATATCTCAGGTTGCTTATTTCTACTATGCTACTTAAGCAGCAGCACTAGCGACATCTATGTTTCGTCGACAGACGTCACACTCCTTAGGAACTAACCGCTCACCCAGACAAGAGATGTCGCTACTAAGCAATCAAATTAATTAATAATTAGCAAATTAACTAATAGCACGCAGCACGGATTGCTGAGGACCTGGGTTCGATTCCTAATGCTGGTCTCTTTTTCTGGTTTTTCTGTGCATCCATGTCTCGGTTTGTATTTTCGATATTGTTTCACGGGATACCCGTAAAAGTAACAAGTTTGGAGTTGAAATAATAAAAAATACAAAAAGACTCCAAAAAACCAATCATAATTATATCAGTCTGTCTACTTCTAAAAGTTAACCCAGACAATAATGGTTATTACGTAAAACCACTACAATAGAGTCTACCATAGCAGCTACACCTACAGCTGGAGAGAGTAAGACTATATCATTAGCACACAATCACACGGCAGCCCAAACGCAGACAGACTGACACACAACACAATGTCAAGTAAGGGATGACAAAACGGCAGGTTCATTGTCTACCACTAAAATGTATAGAAATGTTATTTCGTCAATGGTCTCCAAAACATTGGTTGTTCGAAACATTCAAATTGTATAAGGTTTTCTTATATATCAAAGTGAATGGATCAAAATTCACGATTATAAGACAGGATCGGTCTGACTAGGAGTGGGGGGGGACACACCGTCGTGAACGCACTCACCTATGAAAAAGATCCTCCGAAAAGATCGAAACTTGTCAGACCATTCGCGTTCCTGACTTATAACTATAATCGTGAATTGAACCGATTAATTTTGTAACTTTTTCTCTTTTATTAGGTAATTTACTTTTACTTAATTTATATTATTAACATTTCAGAACCAAAGCTATAATAATATACTTATGTTTGATTCTCAACTGCGACCACTCTCTCAAGAGTGTAGCGACTAAGAAAAAGAGATCTTTCTTTTGAAACGGTTAGGAATTATTTTTAAATCATATAATGTTTATATTCCCACGCGGGCCCATTGCGTATTGGGAACTTCACATACACCATTGAATTGCTTCGCAGGTTTGTGGAGGTTTTCTCACGATGTATGTACGTATATAAACTCTTTATTGTACAAAATAAGTAAACAAACACAATTGACAAACAATGAGATATATGTTTTCCTACACCGAAAAGCTCGTGGTAAATTTCAAATGTAATGGGCCCGAGCCCTCTTATTCTGAGAGAAGGCCTGTGCCCAGCAGTGGGATATATATAGGCTGAGATGATGATGTTTATATTTGTCTGTTTCAAGTGGCAACCCTAAACTGCAGCGCGCGCGTATGCAAATCGTCGGATTGCGTACTTGTCACTTATTCGGATGTGTTTTGGCGCTGTTTAATTAAGACCTACGTCAAAAACTAATTTACATTTAAGTTGGTATTTTCATTGTCATTAGGTATATATAGTACAACACAATATCAAGCCTTGGTAATCTAGTGTTGTTGGAGCCTGTGACGTCTTATATACGTCCCGCTGCGGGCACAGGACTCCTCTCTTAATGAGAGGACTTGAGCTACTCACGCGAGCCTAGTATGGATTCGGACACACTGCTTAGCAGGTGCAATGTGGATAGCGTCCTCCACTTCTGAGCTTTTCAAAATTCATGTGCGAAATGACATTTACCACGAGCTTTACAGAGAAGGAAAACTTCGCGAGGAAACCTGCGAAGTAATTAAATAATTATAATAATAATCTTTATTGTTCAATAAAAACCGTAAACAAACAAAATACATTTGAAGCCCTGGAGACTGCGTTAGTTTTCACTGTATTGCAGGCCCCAGTGGTTGCCCGTTTATATTGTTCAACGCTAGGTTGTTAAGAACATCCAAACTTATTTTAGAATTGACAAGATTTCATATTTCTAAGACTATTATTTGATTCTTCTCTGTTTTCTGTTTGGAAAGAGAAAAACGCTGATATTTTTAAAATTTCACTACAACTATTAATAAATTTATTACATTTTTTTTTAAGATGTGCTTATTCTAAAAGGGCATAACTCTCAAAACTACCACACAATAGATCCATTACTTTTGTCTAGTCTCTTAAAAAAAAGATCACGTAAATCTGATGTAGACGTTGCATAGAGACGTTGTCAAAATGATGCCAGCTCCTTTTTTTGGTGAAAAAGGCAAAGGAAACATATCTATTCTGTGGTAGTATTGGCAAATTCAGACATATTTTTTTCAATTTTACGTATTTTTTTAAATATGGAGAAATAAATTATGATAAATATTTTCCACGTTCAGGAGGCAAAACTCATTCGATTTCTGTAGTAATTTACAGGTGTTAAAAAAATGAAATCTTGTCAATTTTATAAACTAAAAACAAAAGTTATCGCATAACATGATAATTTGCAAATTCACATTCATATTTTTGCGTGCGTGACTCAGTTCAGTGTGTGTGTGTGTGTGTGTGTGTGTGTGTGAGTGTGTATGAGTGTGTGTATGAGTGAGAGTGTGAGTGTGTGAATTAGTTAGGATTCACTATAGTAGCCTGGACCAAGAAGATTTTCAGTCTCCTCGTAATTCAAATCTCTCAACCATAACCATACTGTGTTTTTAAAGGCATAGTTGGAGATAGATTTAATATCCGTATATTCTAATTTTATTTTATTGTATATGTGTGTTGTAATGATGTGTGTATGGAGTTCCCAATCCGCACTGAACCCGCGTGGCAGCTAAGGCCCAAGCCCTCTCACAGACAAAACCTGTGCTCAGCAGTGGGACGTTATATAGGCTGAGATGTATGTATGAATATCTGACTCTTTATTGCACATTAATAACAAAAATAAAAATACAGATATACAGAGAGAAGTACAAAGGCGAGCTTATCCCTAATAAGGGATCTCTTCTAGCTAACTTGGTTATGAGAAGACAATTTATTAAGATGAAGCTAGGAAACCAGTTAACATTACATGAGATGATGATGATGATGGCGTTCAAAAGTACTCATGACGGTCAATCCCCGTCAAAAACTCCAGCGCAACTATCCTGACCAGTTGGACAACTCGTGCAGTTGACAGCATCAGATCTGACCTTGGGCGGTTGACATCGTGACCCGACTATGACCTTGACTCAGAGTTGCATCACCCCGTTTATCACGTATTTGGTATTGACTTTCTTTTAAGTTCAGTTTATTGCACAACTATCGTTTAGTTTGAGATTGTATCGATGTATGTCTGTCACGGTGGATGCAAGCCGCTTCCAACCGAAGCAACTGGATTCAGAATCTTTGTTTGCATACGGTAGCTTTTATGCAAATACATACATACATATTTCAGTACTTTATGATCTTTTTTCGTGTGAAGAATATCAAGAACTACCGAACGACGGCCAACTGATAGTGTCTTTAACAAACAAGCCATTGGCGGAATCATTGATAGAGCTATAATTAAAAATATGTTAGGTATTTGTAAAAAAAAATTTTTTTTGCTGACTGTTTTTATTGACTGTACTTGTATTTTCATCCAAACTACATTTTCATTACACATTTCAAGCCGATGCTAATGAACAGTTGAGGAGTTCCGTCTTGCTGAGATCATTCTGGCTGGACTACCAAGATGTCACTACTAGATTATTGTATTGTCACCAGATTTACATAAGTATGCCAAATTTCAAGTCGATCGGACCATTGGAAGTGGGTCAAATTCAACTCGCAAGATTTGACTCGCACATACAGACATACATAAATAGGTACATAGTTACATTGTAAGTTAAATAAAAGCCTGTAAAAAAAAACTAATACATACAAATATCAATATCAATGCTCCACGCAAGGGGTCAAAAGTTTGTCTAATCTTTATTGTTCTTACATTCAAGACGACATTTTTTACTTTCACTGCTTTATCATTTAAAACTACAGAGCTAGTGATAAAAAGAATAGAAAGCTGAATACAAGATATTTTGGAATTAACACACGCAAACTGTGAAGTTCCCAATCACTAGGCTCGCATGGGAACTACGGCCCAGTAGGGCTACTACGACAATCAAAAATAGAAGTTCGTATCATTCCATCCGTCTCACTCTCGTATAAAATAACATTAGCGTCAGCGGAATGGTACGATACGAACTTGGATTTTCCAATTTCGTAGTAGCCCTACTGGACCTTTCGAGGCAGAGTCCTGTGCCCAGCAGTGGGCTCGCTTGATGACTTAAATGCGAACGTTGCAAATTAAATAAAAGCTGGTAACAAAAAAAATACATTACCAACACAAAACGCATTTAATATTATTACAAATATATAGACAACACGAAAGACCAAGATAGAATGTGTCAATTTCAAGTTCTTATTTACGTGCACAAAAACTTTTTTGCTATTACGACTAGTGTTGGTGCAATTTGGTACAATACATTTTTTATTCATCTCGGTATCCAGAGGCAAGCAAAGTTCAACGAATAAGCAGGTTCAGTCCAAGGTACGAGCAAAGGTCGACGAGTATATTAGGGTAATCGGAATCCAGGGAAAAGCAGTTCACAGCGTTATACGAGATGTAGAATTACGAGGATGGAGATGGAACGGATTAACATTGACCATAGTGAAAGTTGGTTGACGTTGACACTAAACTTGACCACAGATAAAAAAAATAAAAATAAAGAGGGTGCTACATGACAAAGTCATGAATCAATCAGCTATGTGGTAGCACTTTATCGAATTGTGACGTCATCAACCAAAATAGTTTCAAAAATTAATTTTGAAAAAAGTAGTGAACTAAATGAAAAAATATTGAAATTAGTATCTTATAATTGACTCTTCTATACAAAAAAAATATAAAAACCATGGGTAATTTTTTTAGACATCCCCAATTGCGAATCGGACACTGGCTCAGCATAATGCTAAAGCATTTATGTGACACGGTAACACCCAGCGTTGATTTTTAGCCAGCACCGTCGGTGACACTCAGACAGCTATAGATATCTAATATACAGATTATACTACACACCAATAACTAATTCAGTACATAAAAACTACAATGTAGTCACTACGTGAATAGATAATTTCTAGATTAAAAGCTGACCTAAAAACTATAAAAAAACACGCCATATTGCGGCAAACCAATAGAACTAATTTCTTGCACTGGTAACACTAAATTCAAATGTCATCTGTCTATGCTGTCAAAGTATAACGTTGTTTGCGCGTGGTATTTCAAAGTGATTAGTTTTTGTGCGTTAAAATTCCGAAGATTATCCATAGCCTTGGAAAGAATAATTCACAATGTATAACAGTATTTGGCATGGAAAAAGCCTGAGGTATTAGAAAATATACCTTTTGTAACATCACCGACACCGTTGTCAATATGACTAGGTAACGTATAGTAAGTGTAAACAATGTTGCAATATAAAACGTAAAAGTGCTGCCCTCGCGTCAGGTTTTTTATATTCCTGGTCAGCCTTTGCATATGAAACATGTTGATCTTAGCGGCTTTAAAAACATTAAATTAGTGCAGAAGCAAATCACTTAATCATAATAATTATAACTTTACATTACGCGTTTATGCTTATTTCTGTTGTCCTGCCAATCAAACATGGAAGGCATCTCTTTACGGGATAAGTTTGCCTTTGTACATTAGTCTCTCAATCTAAACTGTTATTTTTATGAGTTTTATGTAAAACAAAGAGTTGTAAGTACATTACAATATAATACTTTTATACAATCGCGTTGACATTTCTATCTCTCATTAGCTCTCTGTTTAGAAGACCATCCGTCACACCCCTCTCTCTCACCCATTGTCAGCACGTATCAGTATTGATTTAAAATTGATCCATTACACTTATCGCGCATGCGTGTAGAGGAAGCGAACTGTCATTCGATCGTCACACGTTAATGATCCGCCAGGGTTGTCATTAAACTACATACATTCTAGTTTTTTTTTGTGAAATTTATGTAGAAACGTCTGTCTGTTACCTCATTACGCTTAAACCGCTGAACCGATTAAAATGTAATATGAAGATAGTTTGCTTGGCTTTGCGTTAAACTTAACCCCCTCAAAGATTAACATTGTTAAGCCCACTTCATTACCCGACTGCCCGAAGGAGGGTTATGTTTTTCGAGCGTACATATGTATGTAAATCTAAACGGCTAGACGGATTTTAACATATAAGGTATCGTTGGATTCGTCATAACTGTCGGAGTGACATAGGCTATATAATATTTCAATATGGCGTTTGCGAAAAAAAATGGCGGAGCAATGAAAAAAATATTTTGTATTGTAACAATATGGGTATCAAATGAAAGCTAATAATTAGCCCATTCTAAATATATATAGGTTATAATACTTTTAATCTACCGTTTTCACATAAATAACAAAAAGTGTAAAAAAAAACATTAAATAAGTAAAAAAATCAAAAAACCCGATTCATTACTCGATTTATTTTTGATGCCTTATTTTCTAAAATGTCTAACGTAAGAATTGTAATGGTTTTCACCACTTCTTTCTGTGATACGTTGTGGAATAAACTTAGAAAGAGATGGCGAGTAAATCTCGAGCACCCGCGCGTTAGGCAATACGGCCTCTGGATCGCTTCAGTATTATGCTGAGCCAATGTCCACTTCGCAACCACAACGGCATACTCTGTCCTTCGTGTTGTCTTGTGTTGTGATAAATATAGTAGATTGTACAACAAGGGCATAAAACGAGCCATTGTACCCAAAGCATTCATACACGGCGAGGGTGGATAGAGACGTCGAGGGAAAAATGTGTTTAATGCTTGAGTTTTACACTCTGCTTTTCACTTCGATTGCGAGGAAATAAAAAATAGTAACAGTGGGAACAATTTTTCACTTACTATGTACCTTTTATTTTTCATGCATTTCTATATAAGTATATTTTTTAGTTTCATTGCTTTATTTTTTATTGATTTTAGTTGATTTTTATTTTTATATAAATTAAAAATGAATAAAAACATATGTAGAAACTTTTGTTGTTTGTGGCTGTTCACACTTAATCACCTTGGTCTTAGACGAAGATTTTACTTTATGCACTAGAGCATAAAAAGTCATTTTATGTCGCCTAGATCCAGCATAAACACGAACTTTACGAGCATGAGAAGTGAAAAAATGATTTTATTTCTTTCTTTCTTCATAAATAAAATAGAAAGCCAGTGCCATCCCTAAAAAAACTACTAATACAAAAACGCATTACAGTCCGACTCACGCCGCACCCTTGCTTTGTCCTGCCTACCAATATACAATAGTTATGCAATGACTTTCCACTACTTATACTGCTTTTTAATGAAGGTTTGTTTCATGAACTTCCTAATACATAAGGTAATTTGACGGTGGAATACCTAGTTTGCGTATACAAAATAACTGGAGAATGATCGAAATATATAACGGCGATGTTACAACCGGCGGACCGGGAGACGAGCTGTCGGTAGGCCTCCAACAAGATGGAGCGACGACTTGGTTAAGATCGCGGGATCGCGGTGGATGCGGAAAGCACAAGACCGGTCTGAGTGGAGAGCCCTGGGGGAGGCCTATGTCCAGCAGTGGACGTCTTTCGGCTGACATGATGATGATGATGATGATGATGATGTTACAACCAGGGGGGCTTACAAAAGTAGATGAATATCCATACTAATATTATAAATGCGAAAGTAACTCTGTCTGTCTGTCTGTCTGTCTGTCTGTCTGTCTGTCTGTTACGCTTTCACGCCAAACCGCTGAACCGATTGGATGAAATTTGGTACAGAGATAGAATAGACCCTGGGAAAGAACATAGGCTATCTTTTTATCGCGAAAAAGAGGCTTTAAGGGTTGAAATAGGGATGAAAGTTTATATGGTGGAAGTTCGTCGCTGTCGAAGATAAAACCATGAAACTTGGCATTTAGGCATTTAATCCATATCCATACTAATATTATAAATGCAAAAGTAACTGTCTGTCTGTCTGTCTGTCTGTCTGTCTGTCTGTCTGTCTGTTACGCTTTCACGCCAAAACCGCTGAACCGATTAGGATGAAATTGGTACAGAGATAAATAGACCTTGGGAAAAAACATATGCTATCTTTTATCGCGAAAAAGAGGCTTTAAGGGGTTGAAACAGGGATGAAAGTTTATATGGTGGAAGTTCGTCGCTGTCGAAGATAAAACATGAAACTTGGCATTTAGGCATTTAATCCATACTTCCATACTAATAATTATTATAAATGCGAAAGTAACTCTGTCTGTCCTGTCTGTCTGTTACGCTTTCACGCCTAAACCGCTGAACCGATTTGGATGAAATTTGGTACAGAGATAGAATAGACCTTGGGAAAGAACATAGGCTATCTTTTATCGCGAAAAAGAGGCTTTTAGGGGTCGAAATAGGGATGAAAGTTAATATGGTGGAAGTCCATCGCTGCTGTCGAAGATAAAACCATGAAACTTGGCATTTAGGCATTTAATAAGAAATAAGTCGATATTTGGTTGAGCTTTTTTGAAAATTCGACCTGTGAGGGGATGAAAGTTTATATGGAAGGTCTTCGATCGAAGATAAATCGATGAATCTTTATTAAACTTGCTATTTCGGCACGTGATAAGAGATAAGTAGATATTTGTTCGCGCGTTTTTTAAAATTCATCTTAAGAGGGGGTAAAATAGGGGATGAAATGAAAGTTTATAATGGAAGATCGTCATTGTTGAAGATAAATCGGTGGTTCTTTATGAAACTGGATTTGGGCACGTGATAAGAGATACATAGATATTTGTTCGGATCGGATCGGGGCGGAGGCAGGGTGCAACGGAGTGGAGCGGAGGCAACGGATGGAGCGGAGACAATGCGGGCTACAGCGGAGGCAGTGGATCGGAGTAGAGACAACGGAGCTGAGCAGCGTGGCAACGGAGTGGAGCGGAGGCAAACGGATGGAGCTGAGACAATGCAGGCTGCAGCGGAGGCAGTCAAGTAGAGCGGAGCTGAGGCTGGCGGAGCGGAGGCTGGCGGAGCCGGAGGCTGGCGGAGCGGAGGCTGGCGGAGCGGAGGCTGGCGGAGCGGAGGCTGGCGGAGCGGAGGCTGGCGGAGCGGAGGCTGTGGGAGGAGGTAGCGGAGCGGAGGCAGTGGAGCAGAACGTAGCGGACGCTGCTGAGCGGAGCGGAGACTGGAGCTGATTGATGGTGATGGTGATGATAGTGGTGCTGATTATGATGATTTGATGATGATGATGGTTATTGTGGTGATGATGATCGATGATGATGAATGACAAAAAAAATTGTTTATAAAAAATTCTCATTTGAAAACTTTACCTGCGGGGGGATGTTAGCAGAGGGGATGATGCAGTGTTAGCAGAGTC